>NW_028263377.1:27263136-27270636 GCF_051168715.1 Poecilia mexicana
CACACACACACACACACACACACACACACACACACACACACACACGCACACACACAGAACCAGGACAGGGACTAGATGATGACTGATACGGTCACAACTCGGCGCCCGCAAAGGAGACAATCTGAGCGGCGGCGGCTCCGCTCAGCCTGGCCATCACTTTGCCTCATTCTGCTCACTTAGCGGTCCGGCGGTACCTGCCAGTCGGCCATTATCGCCTCCATCTCTGCCGCTAATAAGGATTGCCAGATAAGGAGTCGCTTTAATAAGTCCAATCAGGTTTAAAGGCTTTTGTCTTTCTGATCTGTCCTTTCAGGTCATGAAGGTGTTTCCATCAAGAGTTTTTCCTCTAAAAACTTTAATTAACAGAAAATGTTGATTAAGAGCTCAGAAAAGAAGGAAATAAAATGCTGAGCAAAGATGCAAATCCTCAGGAAACAAAGAGCCGCCGCTGTTTCCTTCGGTGGTTTTGTGAAACGTTTCAGCTGCTGAATGAATGTTTCTGTTTCTACGTCTGATGAATTTCTCTCCACATCCTGGTGAACAACCATCAGGACCAAACGAGCAACATGGAGGGAAAATGGCAGCAGAAAAATGTTAAAACCTGAGTTCATGGGGCTCACTCTGACGCCCATAAATAAAGTAAAAATCCTCTCCATCTACCTTCAGTTTTGAAAGCGACATTTTTCCATTTTATCCTAAAAATTATTTCTGGGATAAAAACTACTTTTGTTTTTGTATGTTTTCATAAAATATAACATTTCAAAATGTAGATGTCAAATACTCTTTAGGTTTTTTAAATTAAATGGATTTTTAAGTGCAATTTGTAATAGAGAAATAAAAGAAACACAGGATGAAATAATTGTAAACAGGATAATAATAATGATGATGCAGAGCTCTGGGGGCAAAGCTGCAGAACTGGAAGATCTGATCCCACAGAGTAAAGAACTGTTCAAAAGAACCAGATCGTTCATGAACGTCTCATCACTAATCTGAACTGAACTGACATTAATGAGACATCGAGGCCCACAGTGACTCTGGAGGAGCTGCAGAGACTCAGCGCTCAGGTGGATAAATCTACGCCGCGTCGCAGAAAGAATAAAAACAGAAGAAGTTCTGCATCAGTTTCATGAAAGCCTTGGAAAGGAATCAGCAAACATGATTTGGTTCAATGAGATGAAACTTTTAGCCAAACATTCAAACGGCTGAAGATGTCATGGAGGAAACATGGTGAGAGACGCTCAGCTGGAAAACAGGAAGCTGGAGGAGGCGGCGCGGCTAATACCTGAGCTAAAGCTGAAGCCCTGATTGATCTACAGTACTGATTATAAATGAAGAGCTTTTGTAGGTTTTGATTCGTAAACAGGAAACATCCAAAGTTTGTGGTTGCATTGTGTTTGTTTTCTTGCTTAAGGAAGTGAATGAAGACGTGGTTTGGGGACTTTGAGCTGTTTGACTGAATGATTGTCTCTGGAGACGTCGACATTTCTGCTGACCCTGTGATGCTTTGTGACATCTTTAGTTTCTGAAACATGTTTAATCTCAGGATAATTATGGCAAATCTGACAGCACTATCCATCACGGCCAATGGTAATTACCTGCATATAGATCACTGTCACACAGAAAGGGCTGCTAGGGGAGGATCTGTGTGTGGACGGAAAACATTCAATCAAAATGCCAACAGCAACACGAGAGCTCCGACTGAACAGGGATTTCTGACATCCCGCTCCCACGGCGGCGCCGGTCCAGGCGGCAGCCACACAACCCGCTCCGTCAGGAAGAGCTTTCATCTCGGAGCGAACGTCCTGGTGGGATTACACCGGAAAGCTCCGGGTTCATCGGACAGGTTTCACCAACCAGCAGGACAAACTCACCGCCTTCGCGGAGCGGTGGATCTGGGCAGAGGTACTTTAGGATGATTAACATCGGAGAAGGTTTAGTTCGTGCAGAATGAGTGATAGAAAGAAAGCTGGAATAACTCCATGACTGTTTAGATGCAAACTGCTTGTATCATCATCTCATGCTGTTGCTCTGGCAGGTGTGTTTGTTGGATTTCCTGTCAGTTTGTTGTAATAATCCTTCAGCCTGTTTCTGTTGTCACAAGAGCTTCAACCATGAATATCAATTAAATCTGTCATATTTCACTGCTGATCGCTGCTCCACTGACACGCCTGGTAGAAACCTGTTCACCTGGTAAACACTGGCTCACGTTTTACTTTCCTATTTATCTGCTTCTTTCGTGGTAACAAATAGAAATGTCCTGCTCATACATTCTTGCACATGAATAAAATATTGCATGATGTGGATCAGAGCCAAACAAACTTCCTTCATATCTGAATATTAAGCATGTTTTTTTTTTATCTTCCTTCCTTTGCTGCCCGACAGGTGAAGAAGAAATGTTAAAATTACAACCTGAGTTTGTTATTAGCCTTCAGCACAAACAGCCACCAGGTATTATTACCCTGGAATGACGGCGGCCATGTTGGAGCAGCAGCGTAATCAGACAGCATCCTGCAGGCTGCGGCTTTAATGCAGCCGGTTTCAGTCCAAACGGAGAGAACCTGAAATAATCCACGAAACGCAGCGAACCCAGACAGACACAACAGCTGAAACTTTGGTCAAATATATGAGTTTGTTCAATATTTGTTTTGCTTACATGCATCAACATGTTAGATGGATTGAATGGTCCAGTTAAATCCTGTTTCATCGCGGTATTCTCCCACAATATCAATGTCTTAGTCCTTTGTTCTGATTTAGTCCCTTCACTGTCTTATTTCCTGTCTTAATCTTCATCTGCAGTTTCCATGGTAACCATCTAGACGGCTGTAGATGGTGTTGGGTTGAAGCTCGTCGCTGTTAAAACCAGTTAAAACCAAAACAACAGCAGCGTCTGCAAATAAATTCATTTATTCAATTCAGTTGATCAAATCACACAAAATATTCCCTCCACTAACTTCAGACAAACATGTCCAGGTGTCCACAGAGCGTCCGGGTGTCCAGACAGCGTCCAGGTGTCCACAGAGCGTCCGGGTGTCCACAGAGCGTCCGGGTGTCCACAGAGCGTCCGGGTGTCCACAGAGCGTCCGGGTGTCCACAGAGCGTCCGGGTGTCCAGACAGCGTCCAGGTGTCCACAGAACGTCCAGGTGTCCACAGAGCGTCCGGGTGTCCACGGACGGTGTCCACAGAGCGTCCGGGTGTCCACAGAACGTCCAGGTGTCCACAGAGCGTCCGGGTGTCCACAGAGCGTCCGGGTGTCCACAGAGCGTCCGGGTGTCCAGACAGCGTCCAGGTGTCCACAGAGCGTCCAAGTGTCCACAGAGCGTCCAGGTGTCCAGACAGCGTCCAGGTGTCCACAGAGCGTCCAGGTGTCCACAGAGCGTCCAGGTGTCCAGAGAGCGTCCGGGTGTCCACAGAGCGTCCGGGTGTCCACAGAGCGTCCAGGTGTCCACAGAGCGTCCGGGTGTCCACAGAGCGTCCGGGTGTCCAGACAGCGTCCAGGTGTCCACAGAGCGTCCAGGTGTCCAGACAGCGTCCAGGTGTCCAGAGAGCGTCCAGGTGTCCAGAGAGCGTCCAGGTGTCCACAGAGCGTCCAGGTGTCCACAGAGCGTCCAGGTGTCCACAGAGCGTCCAGGTGTCCAGACAGCGTCCAGGTGTCCACAGAGCGTCCAGGTGTCCAGACAGCGTCCAGGTGTCCAGACAGCGTCCAGGTGTCCAGACAGCGTCCAGGTGTCCACAGAGCGTCCAGGTGTCCACAGAGCGTCCAGGTGTCCACAGAGCGTCCGGGTGTCCAGACAGCGTCCAGGTGTCCACAGAGCGTCCAGGTGTCCAGACAGCGTCCGGGTGTCCAGACAGCGTCCAGGTGTCCACAGAGCGTCCAGGTGTCCACAGAGCGTCCAGGTGTCCAGACAGCGTCCAGGTGTCCACAGAGCGTCCAGGTGTCCACAGAGCGTCCAGGTGTCCAGACAGCGTCCAGGTGTCCAGACAGCGTCCAGGTGTCCAGACAGCGTCCAGGTGTCCAGACAGCGTCCAGGTGTCCAGACAGCGTCCAGGTGTCCAGACAGCGTCCAGGTGTCCACAGAGCGTCCAGGTGTCCACAGAGCGTCCGGGTGTCCACAGAGCGTCCAGGTGTCCAGACAGCGTCCGGGTGTCCAGACAGCGTCCAGGTGTCCACAGAGCGTCCAGGTGTCCACAGAGCGTCCAGGTGTCCACAGAGCGTCCAGGTGTCCAGACAGCGTCCGGGTGTCCAGACAGCGTCCGGGTGTCCACAGAGCGTCCGGGTGTCCAGACAGCGTCCGGGTGTCCACAGAGCGTCCAGGTGTCCACAGAGCGTCCAGGTGTCCACAGAGCGTCCAGGTGTCCAGAGAGCGTCCAGGTGTCCACAGAGCGTCCGGGTGTCCACAGAGCGTCCGGGTGTCCACAGAGCGTCCAGGTGTCCACAGAGCGTCCGGGTGTCCAAACAGCGTCCGGGTGTCCACAGAGCGTCCGGGTGTCCAAACAGCGTCCGGGTGTCCAAACAGCGTCCGGGTGTCCAAACAGCGTCCGGGTGTCCAAACAGCGTCCAGGTGTCCACAGAGCGTCCAGGTGTCCACAGTGCGTCCAGGTGTAATTCAGTTATCTATATTAAGGGTATTAAATGATCTCAACCTTTAGCAGGAACTCATGAACTTGCAGTGAAACCGATAGAAACATCCCAATATGGTCGTAACCAGATTATAAAACGTTGGTTTGAATTTTTTATTCTTGTTTAGTTTTAGTTTGTGGCTCTAATCATATCTGACTCAGTCTGAATTTGATCAAATGGATTCTGGCATCCAGAGCTCGTCATGCAAGTTTAATTTCCTCCTTCGTTAGCGTTTGAGTGTTTGTCTTTTCCTGTTTGTACGTCTGAGTCTCTGTCTGCGTTGGGATCTGCAGGTCTGGATTCGCTTCTCTTCCTCCCAGTTTAAACTGCTCTGTTAAAAGTCTGAACTGGGTCAGAGCGGCGCAGAGCCATCGATGCCAGAGAGAGAAAACCAGAATGCCCGAGTAAGACGAGCAACGCAAGCAACCAAACAAAAACTGCACCGAAATCTGAGGAAGAAACGTAAAATTTCTTCTTCTTTACGCACCAAGCAGCTCGTATGTTCGCCACTTCTGGAGAAAGTCAAACAGAGTTTGATCACACAGACAGAAAATCCTCCAGCTGCTTCACAGGAGAAACTCAGCAGGTTTCAGCAACGCTTTGTTTCACTGACCAGTGGAAACTCTGGCTGCAAATCCACCATTTCAGCCGAGACGTTTCTGCTGCAAAGAAGTTACAGACTTAATAATTCATATATGCTAAAACATGAGAATTATCTCCCTCCCAGTTTGGACTCCAGCGACTTAGAGGTCTAGCATGAAATGACTTTGCTTCAACCTCAATTACAGCTGGGAGTAAAAATCAGTGAAGTGTCGCCAATGCCCAGGTTATAAATTTGTATAATCTACATCTCGGTTGGCCCAGATTACCATTAAAACAGTCACATGCGCTCTTTGATTAACAGAGAAATGAAAGGCTTGAGGAAGTTTCTCTGATCAGCAGGAATGTCAACCTCAGCAGCCAAAGACCAAACTCAGTGGTGGACGTTTGGAAAGTCGGGGCACGGCCTCTTCTTTTTAAATTTGATCATTTATGAGTCGGGATTCGACTCAGATTCATCCTGGAGACATTTTGTTAAAAATAATCAAAAACCAAAGAAAGGTGCAACATGATGGATTAATGTGCAGAAAAAGAAGAATCAGAACCAAACTGACGGTCCAGAGCATTAGAGGCATTACATCCTGTTCCAACATGAGGAAAAACAATATTTCATCTCATTTCAGCTGAACTGATCCAACTGTGGATTACTGAGCAGCAGATCAGATCCAAACCGCCGTTAATTCAGTTTAGAGTCAAACTCTGGAAAGTTAAATTGTTCTTTCAACACTTTTCAGGCGCTTTGATCTGATCAATGATCTGATCAGTGATCTGATCAGTGATCAATGTTTGGGGAACTTTCAGGAATATTCTTCACCTTCACAAAGTGAAGGTATAGGAGTCATGATGTGATAAAAAGTCTTCTGAAACGAATGTTAAAAAGACAGTAGCGTTAGCATCACTTCCTGTTTGAACTCCTTCAGCTGAAAGGTCAAAGGTGATGAAGACTGTAACCTCCAACCGGAAACCAGCTGCTGTAACTCTGGACGAGGAAGCGGAGAGGAAATGACCTGGATGTTGGAGCAGCGAGAAGGCAGTCCGGACCCGGCTGGGAGCAGAACTTCGTCTCGACACAATGACAGCCAGACAGATTTCTTTGTTCTTATTCTTTTCATCTCCTTCCTTCACACGTCTGAGTTTAATAAAAAATGGTTGCAATAATGTGATACGAGTCTCAAAGCAGGAAATGCTGGCGCTGAGGCGCCGGTCGGGTCGCGTTCGGACAAGCGGCGCTCACTCAGACCAGAGACCAGAGCATGGCTGGTTTTCACAAATCCAAGCAGAAAGTAAAAGTTAAACTGTTTTCTGTCTTGTGTCTGAGCAGGAGGTCTGTCCTTCTCCAGGCTCATCTGGTAGGTTGCAGATTTTAAATCTCTGCAGATACAAACTTCAGTTTATCATCAAATTTGATGACAGATTTTGGAAAGCGTCCCATTTGGAGACGGAACCAAATCCTTCAGATTGCGGCTCATTAAGGAACCGCTGGCCCAGCTGTTGCCTCCATTCACCAGTTAATTGTGACTCCGACTCGCCGGTACCAGCCCGGCCCGATTACTGCCCCCCCACCGCTTTATTAATGTAAATCCCTGAGATAAATATGGCACATGCTCAGTGTTTAGTCTGCGAGTTCGTCGGCTGCAACGCTTCATAGGGATGTTTTTAATGAGTCTTTACCAAGGAGGGCGATTTATTATTCCATCCTGCACTCCGCTCAAGTCAAAGATAAACAAATAAATTAAGAGGAGAAAAAAGTTTTAGCATGAGGCGCCTGCTGAGGTGAACAGGCTTCATTTTAATTTAGTGTTCAGGAGCAGAGGTAATTTATCTACGTTTGTATCTACAAACATAATTCAGACGCTGCACTTATCTTATCTGCAGCAGGTGATGTAAATACTCCTTCCTTTGTTTTGAATTAATCAGCTGCCCGTCTCGTCTCTCATTATGCAGGCCTGGATCTGCAGCTAGACTGCATCCTTAGCAAAAACACTCAGAATTGATAACAAGCCAGCTGCATTGATTTAAATGGGAGGCTTGTCTTGTTATCATATTTAAACAGACAGAGGATTTTCTCAACATGACAGTCATTGTTTATGGTTTGTATTTCTGGGGTTCATTTCAGAGCTGGTCAGGATTTCAACTCCAATCATCAGCTCTCCGTTTCTGACAGAGCAGAAAAAATGTCCGCTCCCCTCAGTGCTCTTGGCCAGCAGCTGACACTCATGCTGCTGCAAGTCTGTCCTCATTTAGGAAATGGCCAGGCTGATAAACGGCCGCGGCGAACAGA
>NW_028263377.1:27275636-27405636 GCF_051168715.1 Poecilia mexicana
TAATACTCATGGCACAGATCTATAGTCCTTCATTGATCACATTTTTACCACATAAAATACTTTTAGATGTCCTGTTAGAGGTTTAAGTCCAGGTCTTCATCTCCCATCTCCACCCGGAGAAACAGAGCAGAGCTCTGCTGGATGTTTATGTGAAACTACGGCTCAGATCGATGGACCTCTCGCTCTTCATCTCTTAATTTTACATTTACCTGCCCTCCCTCTCATAATGAGAGTCTTTAACTAGACGCAGCGGCTTTGAGCTCCAGTAGATGTGCAGCAGAGCTGTCTGCTCTGACTGGAACACACTTCCAGAAGACGGAGCGCTCTCTCATTTCCATCAACAAGCTCTCCATCAGCGTCACTCTGCCGTGTGATGTGGTTGACTGGGATCTCACACGGCAACCGCATCCATCTTTATCGGCTCGGTGATGGGCCGCTGGATGACAGGCGCCGCTACAGAGCTGCTGGCTTTATCTATCGGCGTGTCGGCCCGGTTCGCCCTCAGAGATCTGAGCCTGAGAGACGCAGCTTCCTCCGGCTCCACTTTTAACTTCACTCAGCGCTCAAGCACCGGCTGCCAGGAAGAAGGAGAGGCCATTTAAAGCAGCTGGCAAACAGAAGTATAAGCGTAAACATCTTGAACCAGACAATAAATGAGGTTACAGTTCCTGCACATGCAGAAAGGTTTGTGTTAGCGAAAAGCTTTGACCGATTTGACTGAAGTCAACAAAGAACCACAGGAAGACTTGGCACCATTTGTCATGTTTTAGTATTTTCTTCATGTTGCAGGTTTGTTGGCTTCTTTCAATTCTTCACCAAACAGTGAAGGACAGGAAGGTTTCTCCTGCCTTCTCCTCCATTTTTAAAACATAAAATTGAAAACCCACCGAGAAGAGAGACAGTTCAACTGGTGCCATTAAGATATGCAGCTTAATTATGAATGAGCCATGCGTGGGTGTAATCAGCGCAGCTAATACAATGACTATTTGCACAATATGTGCCTTAGAGTACAAATTAGTTCCAGCTTAAACAGAAAAGGGAGAATATAGCGAAGGAGCCTTTAATTGGAAGCAGTAATTTGGTTTTGTTGTTGTTAATTGCTGCAGGCTCAGGCGATTCGTTCAGTCGGATTAAAAACTGACCGGACTCTGAAATAGCAGCAGGTGCTGCTGTGCAGCATCACAGCTGAATTTAAGATGCTGCTAAGAATAGAAAGCATGGCGGTTTCTCAAATCTGATTAAAAGTTTCAGGATCTTTGAGGATGATGGGAGGATCCAGCAGCACAGAGTTTCTCCACCTCCCCAGGTGAGGTTCTGGAGTTACGGGTCCAAACGCGCCAGTCATGAAGAACCGCCTGTTGCTGCAACATCTGCAGACTGCAAATGTGTCCCATTTTTCTGAACTAAGCATCTCAGGCTTAACATTTTTGAAAATCATTTTTCCAAGTCTGCTGCACTTTGTGTTGGTCCGTTACGTAACATCCACTGAAAAATCGTTTCACCAAACCTGAAAAAGGTTTGAAGGGGTTGGATTCTTTTGCTGCCGTTAGAGGAGGAGCTCAGCCTGAGTTTCCCTCCTGCACCAAACCCAGAAAGTGAAAAACTGGATGAACGGATGGATGGATGGATGGATGAGTGGGTGGATGGGTGGATGGATGGATGGACGGATGGACGGATGGATGGATGGATGGATGGATGGATGGATGGATGGATGGATGGATGGATGGATGGATGGATGGATGGATGGATGGATGGATGGACGGATGGATGGATGGACGGATGGACGGATGGATGGAGATGGATGGATGGACGGATGGACGGATGGATGGATGGATGGATGGATGGATGGATGGATGGATGGATGGATGGACGGGTGGACGGATGGACGGATGGACGGATGGATGGATGACGCTAAAGCAGCAGTGAGACGAGAACAGAGCCGTGTGGAACTCCAGGGAGTTTCTTTTTATAGTTAAACATGTCTGATGAGGAAAGCGTGCCAGACTTTAACTGGTCTTTTGAAACACTTTATGTCCTGCAAAACTGGGAATTTAAGCATCAAACTAGTTTGGGGTTATTTTGTGCTGCCTTGCTTAATTCTGCATTTACTTTTAAAAATGCTGTTTGACATAAATTTGATCCAAAAGCAGAGAAAAACACTAAATAATTTCTCAAAGAAATCTACCAAACTCCCAATTCAATGAATAAATCCGGCAGAGCTAAAGTATTTAACCCCATTTTTCTTCTTTTCTCCCTAAAATGACCAAAATCAAAGCTGGGATGTTTAATCAACTTCTAATACTTAACGCGCTTTTGGGCTTTTAAGAGAATCAGCAGGTTAATTTCCAGAGCCTTTCTGTGGCTATCTGAGCTCTTGTCAGCAAGAATTAATGTGCAAATTAAGCTTTGAAAAGTTGCTGCAGGGCCGTTTCTCAGCTTAATGGCATTTGGAGCATGGCAGCGTCTGTAACGGCGAGCAGTCAGGCTGCAGATGGATCTCAGTCGGCAGCCGGAGCTTCTGCAGCAGCCGGAGCTTCTGCAGCCGGAGCTTCTGCAGCCGGAGCTTCTGCAGCCGGAGCTTCTGCAGCCGGAGCTTCTGCAGCCAGAGCTTCTGCAGCCGGAGCTTCTGCAGCCGGAGCTTCTGCAGCCAGATCTCAGTCCGCAGCCAGATCTTCTGCAGCCGGAGCTTCTGCAGCCGGAGCTTCTGCAGCCAGAGCTTCTGCAGCCGGAGCTTCTGCAGCCGGAGCTTCTGCAGCCAGATCTCAGTCCGCAGCCAGATCTTCTGCAGCCGGAGCTTCTGCAGCCGGAGCTTCTGCAGCCAGAGCTTCTGCAGCCAGAGCTTCTGCAGCCGGAGCTTCTGCAGCCGGAGCTTCTGCAGCCAGATCTCAGTCCGCAGCCAGATCTTCTGCAGCCGGAGCTTCTGCAGCCGGAGCTTCTGCAGCCGGAGCTTCTGCAGCCGGAGCTTCTGCAGCCAGATCTCAGTCCGCAGCCAGATCTTCTGCAGCCGGAGCTTCTGCAGCCGGAGCTTCTGCAGCCAGAGCTTCTGCAGCCGGAGCTTCTGCAGCCGGAGCTTCTGCAGCCGGAGCTTCTGCAGCCGGAGCTTCCGCAGCCGGAGCTTCTGCAGCCGGAGCTTCCGCAGCCGGAGCTTCTGCAGCCGGAGCTTCTGCAGCCAGATCTCCATCCGCAGCCGGCCTTGGCTCACATCGGCCAACTCTGACTAACCCAGGCCCAAACTGGAAGATGCTCATAGGCTGACATCTGTAAACAAAATGTTTTTCTGTTTTTTGTCTCTAATCGTTGAAAGAAAACACATTTTGTTCAGACAGGATTTTACTCCATGTTACTTACACTTAAATTATATTTGACTTAAAACATTTGAAAACATTTAAAGACGTTCAGAGTTTGACAGATTTTCACCAAAACTTCTCACATTAAGCAATATATAATTTACTCGATGATAAATTAAATCAAGCTCATTTATTTCCATTGATCATTTTTCTCTTTTTTATTTCTTTCTACCAAAAGCTGGATGATAAAAGTCTTCAGTCTGGTCTGTTGGTTTTCACTAAACCCTTTTATTGAAGGATAATTTTGTTGAGATGAAATTATTTATTTTATCGTTTCTGTTTTGTTTATTTTGGATATTTAAAATGTCTTCCAGTTCCAGTGTAAAATGTTGGTCAATGATCTTTGTTGCGTGTTTATGCCATTATTGTTTATTACTGAAACATTGTCTAGAAACAACAATATTACCATTTATCGCGATAACTTGGACAGTTTGCCGTCCAGTAAAGTTGGTTCCTGTGACAGGCGTCTCCGGCCCAGCTGGGTCGTCTACCAGCTGAACGATCCGTCGGCGTGTCAGCGGGTCCATCAGGGCGTCGGGTGGTGGAGTTTGGCTGCAGCATCTAGAAGCTGCAGCTCTAACCCCGAGGCCTGCTGCTGCTCCACTCCGCCTCGTCTCTGATGACCTGGAGACTTTATGAAGACCTTTCTAACTTTTCTTCAAGAAAAAAGTGTTTGTGTTTGGCAGAGACCTTCAGGGAGAGAAACTCCAGCTCTGGTAATGAAGCCTTCAGATTAATTAAAGAATCTGGAGGTTATGTTTGATCCAAAGGTCATGTTCTTACATCTCATCAAAAAGTTGCAGAGAATGTGTTTTATCATTGAACAACGTTGCCTCAGGACTTTTTCTCTGCATCTAATACAAAAACTCATTTATAAGTGTCTAATTCGGGCTCCACTTTCTGCAGAACAGCAAAGATCCGTTAAGCTTTGTAGGACAGAACCAGAGAAACTCCCAACACATTCATCTGATCTGCAGCTGCTGAAGGTTTTCTGAAAACATGTTTTCACTCTGAACCTGAAGCTAAAATAAACGCTCTGTTATTATGTTCATTAGATGTTGCAGAAACACGATGATGTAGGAAAAATCTTCAGTTTTCAGTTTGCCTTGGTTCCTCATGCCGACGGTCCAGTTGGCTGCAGGTCGATGTCGGTTCGCCCCGGCACACCCAGCACCTTGTTTTATTTTTATTTTAAATTGATTTCAGGACATTTTATATTGGTTCTGACTCATAGAAAATGAAAATCATAATTCCTAATTCCAAAAATATCTATTTTTGACCTAAATGAGAAACTGGAGTCTCATGATATGATAGGATTAGATGTTTCATAAAATTTGACCAAAGAAACTCAGTTTTTAAACCATCAGGGTCTAAACTTCTGTTTTTTCTTTGTTTCTGTTGCATTTTTCATTAATGTTGACATTTTAAAACTGAATGAAAAACATTTCTATTTATTTGTATTGTTTGCTGATGTTTTCTCATTTGCAGCAATGATTGTTTTCACAGATGTTCATTCTCATCTTACTTTATTAATTAACATTTCATTTGGATGCTTGTTTTCTGTTTTAATTATTTTAAAAGCACTTTCTGTCAGAATTTCGACTCTCTTGGTTTTCAAAGGAACAAATGTTTTTCTTGGAAATCCGAAAACTCGGCTGGACTTTTCCAAATCTTCAAAGTTTTGTACTGAACTCCCTGAGACTTTCATTCCTGTCAAAACTCTGGAGCATTAGAGAAACAGATCTGGCTGTGCTGTGATGGTCTGTCGTCAGAGTCCCGTAGAGGCAGCGCCGCTGTGGAGGCAGGATTCATGCGACTTGTACCAAATGGAAACAAGCGTCTGGGCAGAAGATTTGAGTCGTAATTAGTCGTATAACGTCAAGCAGAATCCCATCAAGGCGTCTGTGTGAGCTCGGATCGGCGGGAAGCTGGAGACCTGCTGGTTGGAACAAACAAGCTGCTGCAGACTCTGCCAACACAATGACAGCTCCGGGCTGACCCCTGACCTCTGACTGCGCTCGCCATGTTCACAAACTTTTCCCTGCAAAGTTTTCTCATTTACAGAATCCAGGTTGAGTTGAGGAGATCCGTCTCTGCGCTGCTGCCTCTGCCCTCCTTCAAATTAAAAAGCGTCCAAGAACAATCCCATCAGTAATCCCATTTTCCTGCTTGCAAAATGCATATTGCTCATTAAATATTAACTGACAAGCTTGAACCGTCTTGCATTTTGATTGTTTTTTAATATATTTATTTAGCTGAAGAGACAGCCAGTGGAATGACAATAAGTTTGAACCAAACAAATCAGCGTTTCCTGAATTATAACCACCTTATGATTTACATTAACTCATCATTTGTGATTCAACCATAACCAGACCAGAAACCTGAGCTGAGGATCAGCACATCAGTGCAGCATGTAACCAAATGCATGAATAATGAATCTGAGGGGAATAACTGACATGTTTTGCTATGTATTACCCATCAGCTCCAGTGTTGGTCTGCACAGCTTTGGGAGAGCGCATATGGATCCCTACAGACTGAACTACTGTGTATGGGCTGCAGGTGTCGCTGTTGCAGGTCTCCTGGTTTCTGGATCAAGAAAGTGAGTGAAGTTTGATGCCTTTGTGCCACAGATTGGACAGAAACAAACCGAAACTATCAGATTGTGTTGATTTGTGGGCCTTAAATGTTGCCTTTATGTTGATGTCAGAGTTCAGCTCCAGAAGACGCCGTAAATCTGGACGTAAACAGCTGAAGCTAGCTTTGCCCACTTTTTTGTTTTCTTTATCGTCTTGTTACAATCTAGTGATGATATTATCGGTTCCTGTTGCTGAATAACTTTAAAACCTCCCATAAACGAAGTTCTGCTGTGTGATGTCTGTGTTGTTCTTCTGCGCATACGGGTTAGCATTAGCATTAGCATTAGCACTGGCGCCCCTAACCTGGTCGTTGTTCTTAAGAAACGAGGTTTGGTAAATAAATTCCTCCCAAGCAGAAGCAGTTTGCCTGGATGACAGAGCGCCTCACCCTATTTAGTCCCTCGGCCCCAAAACCAGCCATCCGGGAGCATTTTGGGCCCACTTTGAAAAATCGTAGCGGCCGAACCAGACCTCGTGGGACCGCGGGACCCGGGGCACCCGAAAGAGCCCGACCTCGAGTATTCCGTTCCAACGAGACCCGATTTTTAGCGAGCGCGGCGGCCGCATGGTGGCCGCATGGTGGCCGCCCGAAAATCGCAAAGTCGCTCCAATACACTTTGAAGTTTTTCAGAGTGCTGCCGCATGGCAGCTTTTAGGGCACTTACCGGCAATCGACACCAGGTGGTGCAGGACGTTCGGGCGCGTAGCTCCCTGCTGCACGGTGGCTAATGATCCCGAACGGCCGGGACGACTCCCGCTGGCGAATACTGCCGAAACGCGCGGGGACGCCGCCCGGTGTCCCCCCGACGCCATCTGGCAGCACCCCCTCATGCCTCCAAGTGTCTGTCCATTCCCCCCGCCCTCGTAAGCCTTCCTGAGTGCCGCCGGTCTTTATCTCTCTTTGCAAAGTGGTCCAGTAGCCACGCTCCCACCCGGGATGCCCGGGTTCGCGGCCCGCTTGTGCAGGGAACCCTTTATGTACACAATCTTGGAAAGGCAGCACTTTATCGTGTTTTGCCTCCGTGGCTTAGAAGCCAAACACGCCAGGAGTCATGGCTCCTGTAGTTTAGTGGTTTAGCCGCCCGCTCTCCGCCCCAGAGACCTGGGTTCGCTTCCCGCTGGCTGCAGAAAGCCTTTTCTGTCTTTTTGGCTAACATAAAGGCTCATTCACTCATGATCCCCTATGGCCACCACCCACCCTATTTCTATTAGTCTACAAAAAGACTTTTCGTCTGGGGTTTTAAAATGGCACAAGACCCATTCCACCGAATGGCTGGACCGTCCCAGCAAATGGCTGGAACCCACCCGGGATTCGGACACCCTCAAATACCCCTGCCTGGTTCTCCGGAACCGGGAGCCGGTCCCCGGACCTCCGCTGGGCCGAACCTGGTCCTGGAGGACCAGGGGGGGAGATATGGAGCTTCTTTACCCGAGATCGAAGCACCAGAACCTGGGCAGGGGCTCAGACGTTCAGCGGAGCCCCTGGACGTCTCCTTATGGCTGAGGACTTTGAAACGGCACAAGT
This sequence comes from Poecilia mexicana, assembly GCF_051168715.1. Taxonomy (NCBI): domain Eukaryota; kingdom Metazoa; phylum Chordata; class Actinopteri; order Cyprinodontiformes; family Poeciliidae; genus Poecilia; species Poecilia mexicana. Next base: position 27,283,145 of record NW_028263377.1, read on the forward strand.
CCCGTTCCACCGAATGGCTGGACCGTTCCACCATATGGCTGGAACCCCTACCGGGGACGGGGAACCAGCCCAGACGTTCGGCGGAGACTCTGGACATCTCCTTATGTCTTGTGCCTCTGGTAAGGCAGACATACGGCAGCACCACCTCGTGCTTCCACATGTCCGGACCTGGATGATGATCCCCAACATCTACATTACTTGCTATGAGGTCATAAGCGCTGTGAGCCAAGGAAACCCGCATGGCTCGAGTAGTCTTGTGGTTAATCTACTGCGGCGCCCCCCCCAGCGACCGGGGTACGATTCCCACAAGCTGCTCAGGCCTTTTCTATCTTTTTGGCCGACGACAGACATAAGGAGGCGCTTCGGACATAGGGAAGCCTCTAGACATCCGGACATCCTTTTCAATGGGGCCTTTGCTGTTCGGGACACCCGTCTTCTCGAGGGCTTCACGGGGATTCCCGGGCTCCGTCTGGAACGCCGCCGGGCTCGGCCCGTCCGGCGCGCCCTGGGCAATAAACGAAATCGGCCGGAACCTTCTCCGAAGCCCAACTGGCTCGGGAGGCCCTCCGCCATGAAGGACCGTCAGCTCGTGATCCCCAATGGCAACGACCCTATTTCCATTGTCGCTTAATAGGGGACTTTGTTGAAACGGCAAAGTCCCGTTCCGCCGAATGGCTGAAACGTACTAGCGGATGGCTGGAACCCCTACCCGGCTCGGAGCAGCGAACCCAGGCAGAGGCTCAGACATTCGGCGGAGCCCCTGGACGTCTCCTTATGTCTCGTGCCTCTGGTAAGGCAGACATTTGGCAGCAGCACCACGTGCTTCCGCATGTCCGGACCCGGATGATGATGATGATCCCCAACGTCTACATTACTTGCTATGAGGTCATAAGCACTATGAGTCAAGGCAACCCGCATGGCTCCTGTAGTTTAGTGGTTTAGCTGCCCGCTCTCCGGCCAGAGACCCGGGTTTGCTTCCCACTGGCTGCAGAAAGCCTTTTATTTTATTTTTTATTTTTATTTTTTATCTTTACATGAGGTTACAAGTCCTATGAACGTGGTAGACAAACCTGCCTTGGTAGCCAGGTGTACAGGAACACCGGCTCCCAGCTGGGAGACCCGGGTTCAATCATGGTCTTGGCTGCCAAGTCTTTTGTTTTTTGTTTGTTTTTTTAGCTCAAAATGTTGCCAATCACGTGGCTCCGATAGTTTAGGGGTTATTTTGGACATCCGCTTCAAGGACTGTGGAACAGCGAAAAGCGTAAGGGCTCCTTTCCTCTTTGTTTTCATTAATGACATACAGTGGCACCACGTGGTGCTGCTCCATATCTACATTACTTGCTATGAGGTCATAAGCGCTATGAGCCTCTGGTCAGCCGCTCACCCTGAGGCCTTCAGCTCTTCAGCTGACAGCACAAACAGTCCTGCTGCTTTAAACTCAGTTCTTGATGAAATCGCCATTTAACTCTTGGATTCTCTCCTAATTCAGACACGAAAGATGTGAGTGAGCATAAAACTGCTGCTGCCCATCAGTCTGAGAAGAGTTACCACTTACATAACTGTACGAAGATGATCAATCAGCAACACAGAGATTATTCTGGATATTTCTGTCGGTAAAATCACCCCACATGTCAGACGATGCGATGCTGAAACAAAACAAACATAAATGTTCATCTCAGAGTTTAGTGAGCAAATGTCAAACCTGCATGAAGATCAACAGAAACAGTCAAACTGATCTGATCTGGAACGTTTATGAAGAAAAACTTCTGCTGTCAGAACCAAATTCATGTTTTTAATCACTGAACGAAACAAAAGTTACAAGAGATCATGGTCGCCATGGCAACAGCCCTCCATAAAACCCAGTGAAATTCAGGATCCACGATTTAGTTTAGCTCTGAGTTTGGACCGGAGGCGGGTGAGACCGAAACAGAACCAGAACCACACCCAGACCCAGAACAGGACCAGCACCTGAACCAGGACCAGAACCAGACCCAGACCCTGAACAGGACCAGAACCAGGACCTGAACCAGGACCAGAACCAGAACCAGACCCAGACCCTGAACCAGAACCAGGACCTGACCCAGAACAGGACCAGAACCAGATCCAGACCCTGACCCAGAACCAGACCCAGACCCTGAACAGGACCAGAACCAGGACCTGAACCAGGACCAGAACCAGACCCAGACCCTGAACCAGAACCAGGACCTGACCCAGAACAGGACCAGAACCAGATCCAGACCCTGACCCAGAACCAGGACCTGACCCAGAACAGGACCAGAACCACGACCAGAACCAGACCCAGAACAGGACCAGAACCAGGACTTGAACCAGAACCAGACCCTGAACCAGAACCAGACTCTGAACCAGAACCAGACCCTGACCCAGAATAGGACCAGAACCAGACCCAGAACAGGACCAGAACCAGAACCAGGACTTGAATTAGAACCATACCCTGAACCAGAACCAGACCCAAAACCAGTCCCAGACTACTCCTCCTGAATCTGAGCCTCCTCTCTTTGGACTCTGGATCCTGGAGACTGAGGAGTGAATTTGGGGCAGACTCTGCAGATGCCCTGTTTCAATATGGCCGACTGCTGCTGTAAGAGAAATAGCATGATAAATAGTTACAGGCTAATAGCCAGGTTTTTAACTAAACTGTTGCCGGTGTTGGTTCTTCATCCTGTCAGTGACTGCAGGGTTGCCGTTGCCGTTGCTGTTGCCGTTGCTGTTGCCGTTGCCGTTCCCATTGCTGTTGCCGTTGCCTTTTCCCTCTGCTGCAGACTGACTGGCTTTTCTCACTGTGAGATTTGATTATCAGTAAGCCGCTGAACGGGAATGCACTCGCTGTGTCTTGCTTGACAAGCTCTGACCAGCATCCATCCACCAGGCTGGTGAATTATGAAAACCATTGATGGATGAAATATGAACATCAATCTTCCTCAGCTCCCGTCAGCTGAATAAATTACTTTTTAAGTCGACTGCCATGTTTGCAGACATGCTGGGAGAGTCCGGATGCCTCCCTGCTCTGGCTCTGGGCTGCAGAGCAGAATGAAACTGATCTGGACTGATGGGACGTTTGTCCTCTGAGGACGTGAACAGGAAGACTTTAGGAAAGCAGTTTGATTATTTAACCATTCATCTCATCAAAAATCAATAATAAAAGATGCAGTGCTTCCAGAGTACACACACACTGCTCATTCTCTCTATTTTTCAGCTATGACACACACAGACACATTTTTCTCTTTTGTCCTGAGTGAACATAAATAACAGCTCAGAGCAGGAAGAAAAACACAGAAACAATGTTTGACATTTTCCCAGTTTATCAAAACTCCAGATTTCCATCAGCGGCTCAGCCTGAGTAGAAAAATCTCCAAGCAGCTATGTGAACAAAATGTCTGGAGCTGATAAGCTGAACCTCCTGAATGTAAATACCTGATGAATAAAAGTCTCAAAATGCAAATACAAGCTCTGTGCAGAGGTTCAGGTAAGAAGGAGCATTAAGTTCATTTCTGATTCCTCCTAATTTGGTACAAAAAGCTCCAACATTTAGATGTTTGGTTAAATGCTAAATCATAAAAAAGTAGAATTCGTATCATGTGAATTTCAGTAAATAAGAAAATCCTCCAAAAAATGTGAATCAATGAAAACATAAAACATTTTTTTTAATTGCAGCAGTTGATTGACCGAAGGCTCAGTGAAACCTGGTTCAGAGATCAACACAAACTGTCACAGAAAAACTCAAAACTGAAGAAAATTCAGGCTGTTTTAGAACCAGAACATCTGCTCCTCCTCCAGCTGCTGTGGCTCTGAGTCCAACCAACCTGTTCCCCTCCTGGCCTGTGGGGGCGCTGCACCTAGAACCACTGAGGGAACCGACACCAAAACCTCTGAAGAGGCTGAGAGCAACTTCCTTCTTCACCAGATGGAAACAAGATGGCGGTGTCAGATTGTTGGAGGATTTCTCTGCTAGCGCTGGGCTAACAGGTTAGCTTTGGTTGTGTTGGGGTTAGAGTTCTGCTACGCATTCACACTTCCCAAACAAATTGGACCTTTTAGGAAAACGGAGTTCGGTTAAAACTGACTTTACAGGAACCAATAAGATCTCAGCTTGATGAAGAAATGTGTGAAGCATTATGAATTATGAAACAAGGAAAAGATATGTTGGTTTTTATTAAACTACAATTCTTTATGCCACATAACATTTTGTCTTTTGTTTCAGACTTAACATCAACCAGATAAACATCAATAAATGCACCATTTCAGCAGGCCTGACATGCTGTTCTTTCTTCTGTTAACAGAAGCTGACTGATAGAAAAGGTCGTCGTGTTTGCATGTCAGGCAGCTGAGTGAATAATTATGAGCACATTTACATTTTGAACGTGTGTGTGAGGTTTGAAGAGCCTCTAAAGCTTCATTCTGAACAACAGAAACTCATTAATCCAACAGGAATCAGTGAATTTCAGGATTAACACTGACGGGCTGAGAAACGTCTTTAACGTCATGAAGTATTTTATCTGTATTTTTGTGTAAAGTAGAAGTTTTTCCTCAAATGTTTCTGACATTGCATGGATGGGAGTACTGAGGCTTAAATAGCTGCACAAATAGAAAAAGATTCATTAGTGTGAGGAAGGAGTGAAGAAAATTAAATCAAGAGCTCACAAAGGGAAGGGTCTAACCTCTGGGGAACATTAGCATGCAAATCTAAGAGCAGCCCTTCAGTTTTCTTTTCCCTGATAATTTGGGTTCATTAGGAACGGAGCTACCAGCGGGGTCACACAGCAAAGGTCAAAAGGTGAAGAAATGTTAGGAATCATCCTCTGGAGACCAGAAACACTCCATGCAAATTTTCTAAACAATCTGCTTTTGTATTTCAGAGGAAGTTTTTTCACAGCAGAGGGGAGACGGCTGCCATTTGAAGAAGGTCAACATTTAACCTCCTGTTTTAAGAAATTAGAGAGCCAGACTGTTAAAACCAGGCAGCTTTTTATTCAGATTTTACTCAACTTGGTTTGCACGATTACAGACAACAAAAACAGAACCGAACTGAAGAAAACCTGCAGTGGATCCATTAACCTGTTGAGCTGTTTATGTGACAGAAATCCTTTTATATTTTAAAACTTTTACCACATTTCTAACTGTGCAGATCAACTGAAAAACTAAATGTTTGGGGTTAGCACTGCAAAAACTCAAAATCCTATTTACCAAGTAATTTTGGTCCAGTTTCTAGTTCCAATATCTTAATGATCTTAAAATAAGACAAAACTAACCGATAAATACCTTTTAGCAAGAAATAGAGGCTTATTTTAAGTAAACAATCCCTTAATATTAATGAAAAAGTTCTACCTCTATTATCAGATTATTTCACTTATAACAAGACATTTTCCCATGTCATAAGTTAATTTATCTGCTGATAGAACTTTTTCATCAATATTAAGAAATTATTTTGTGTGTTTGGACAGATCCCGGGGCTCCGGACACCTTCAGCAGGTTCTGGGAGCGGCCGTGGAAGAGTTTGCTGTTTATTATTAATATACAGCAAAATATTATAACATATTTATTATTGTCAGGGTGAGTTTTTGAAATGCTTCAGTTTTTATTAAGAGTTGAATGGATGTGATTTATCTGATCCCGTAAACGGAGCGTTTTAAAGCATCTGGACTCTTTCTGTGCAGCAGCCTGAGCCGTCGGACCTTCTGCTGGCTGAAACCGGGCTTTGCTCTGAGAGCCGGCGCAGTGAACGCTGCAGCTCTCAGTGAGATCAATATTCCTCCAGGTTCTGATCCGCTTTGATGTGGACGGCAGAGCGAGGCGAAGAAAAGAGGCTTCATTATTTCAGACGGCCGTCAGCGGCTCACGTTCAATTAGCAGCAAAACGAATGTCAGGCTGGAAACAACGAGACACAAAGACTCAGCCAGCAGACTGAGCCTGCTCCAGGCTCCAGGTTCCAGGCCCCAGGCTCCAGGTTCCAGGCTCCAGGCCCCAGGCTCCAGGTTCCAGGCTCCAGGTTCCAGGCTCCAGGTTCCAGGCTCCATACTCCAGGTTCCAGGCTCCATACTCCAGGTTCCAGGCTCCAGGTTCCAGGCTCCAGGTTCCAGGCTCTAGATTCCAGGCTCCATACTCCAGGCTCCAGGTTCTAGATTCCAGGCTCCAGGTTCCAGGCTCCAGGTTCCAGGCTCTATGTTCCAGGTTCCAGGCTCCATACTCCAGGTTCCAGGCTCTATACTCCAGGCTCTATGTTCCAGGCTCTAGATTCCAGGCTCCAGGTTCCAGGCTCTAGATTCCAGGCTCCATACTCCAGGCTCCAGGTTCTAGGTTCCAGATTCCAGGTTCCAGGCTCTAGATTCCAGGCTCCATACTCCAGGCTCCAGGTTCTAGGTTCCAGATTCCAGGTTCCAGGCTCTAGATTCCAGGCTCCATACTCCAGGCTCCAGGTTCTAGGTTCCAGGCTCCATACTCCAGGCTCCAGGTTCCAGGCTCCATACTCCAGGTTCCAGGCTCCATACTCCAGGTTCCAGGCTCCATACTCCAGGCTCTATGTTCCAGGCTCTAGATTCCAGGCTCCAGGTTCCAGGCTCTAGATTCCAGGCTCCAGGTTCTAGGTTCCAGATTCCAGGTTCCAGGCTCTAGATTCCAGGCTCCATACTCCAGGCTCTAGATTCCAGGTTCCAGGCTCTAGATTCCAGGCTCCATACTCCAGGCTCCAGGTTCCATATTCCAGGCTCCAGGTTCTAGGTTCCAGGCTCCATACTCCAGGCTCTAGATTCCAGGCTCCAGGTTCCAGGCTCTAGATTCCAGGCTCCATACTCCAGGCTCCAGGTTCTAGGTTCCAGATTCCAGGTTCCAGGCTCTAGATTCCAGGCTCCATACTCCAGGCTCCAGGTTCTAGGTTCCAGGCTCCATACTCCAGGCTCCAGGTTCCAGGCTCCATACTCCAGGTTCCAGGCTCCATACTCCAGGCTCTAGATTCCAGGCTCCAGGTTCCAGGCTCTAGATTCCAGGCTCCATACTCCAGGCTCCAGGTTCTAGGTTCCAGATTCCAGGTTCCAGGCTCTAGATTCCAGGCTCCATACTCCAGGCTCCAGGTTCTAGGTTCCAGATTCCAGGCTCCAGGCTCTAGATTCCAGGCTCCATACTCCAGGCTCCAGGTTCTAGGTTCCAGGCTCCATACTCCAGGCTCCAGGTTCCAGGCTCCATACTCCAGGTTCCAGGCTCCATACTCCAGGCTCTAGATTCCAGGCTCCAGGTTCCAGGCTCTAGATTCCAGGCTCCATACTCCAGGCTCCAGGTTCCAGATTCCAGGTTCCAGGCTCTAGATTCCAGGCTCCATACTCCAGGCTCTAGATTCCAGGCTCCAGGTTCCAGGCTCTAGATTCCAGGCTCCATACTCCAGGCTCCAGGTTCTAGGTTCCAGGTTCCAGATTCCAGGCTCCAGGTTCTAGGTTCCAGGCTCCATACTCCAGGCTCTAGATTCCAGGCTCCAGGTTCCAGGCTCTAGATTCCAGGCTCCAGGTTCCAGGCTCTAGATTCCAGGCTCCATACTCCAGGCTCCAGGTTCTAGGTTCCAGGCTCCATACTCCAGGCTCTAGATTCCAGGTTCCAGGCTCTAGATTCCAGGCTCCATACTCCAGGCTCCAGGTTCCAGGTTCCAGGCTCCAGTCTGAGACTCCATTGTTGCTCTGGAACCGTTTGAAATAAACCGTTCAGTGAGAAGCGAAGCAGACGTGATGTTGCTAATTAAGTCGGTGATGAATAGCCGCTCCTGAAAGCTTGTTTAGCTCGATCTTTTTTAAATTGAGCTGCTTCTGGACGTATTGAAGGGCAGATTTACCTTCAGTGGAGGAAGAGGAGCTTATATTGCCTCTTGTTTTTTTGAATGAGGTTGTCATTGTTTCCTGACATTTTATTTAGTCGACCAGCAGCTGTTTGAGTCTCAGTTTCTCCTCTGGGACTGCTGCTAAGCTGGATATGTGGCTGCTGTCAGGAACGACTTACTGAGGGAAACCTTCAGCGGTGGAGGCTGGGGACGCAGCCAGGAGGCTTTGGCTGAAAACGTTCACACTGCTGCTGTATTTTACTGTAATGCATGCAGAAGTGGAAGCCATTAGCGCTCGCTGAAGCAGCCATTATTCCTCAGACCTCATGGAGCAATTAGCCCTCAGAAGTTAGCAACGTGGCCCTCAGCGAGCTTCCAGATGTGTAAAAACAGCGAAGGGCTCTTCATCTCCTCTGGTGAGGCTTTGGAAGAGGATGATGAGAGAAAACAGAGCGATTAGCGCTCTTAGCTAACTTAATGCTCACTGCTAGCTGCTTCACTGCAAGTAAAGCTCAAATCACACACTTTCCTTCACTTTCCGTTTTAAAAGTTTCCTAATGATGCCGGATGCGCTGAAGTTTCACTCTGGTTCTCCGTCCTGAGTCCTGATGGGGACAGAAACCTTCAGCACCTGCAAAATACCTGGACAAAGGAAATTCCTCCATAAATACGTTGTGCAAACATGAACAGCTGATTCCAGGCGTCTCCCTGGAGCGAGACGGTACCGCAGGTCGCTCCAGATTAAACTCAGTCCAATCACAGCATGCATAGCAACACCAAACGCTCATTTCTACCATGATGCAGCTACGGAGGCCCATAAAGTCCAAAGTTAGGCCCATTTCCTGTCGTTGGTTTGGATCAAGGCCAGTTTGTTCACACCAGAACTCGTTTGGAAGCGGACTGAGACCAGATCAAGAAGCGGGTCGGGTCCGGCTGTTCAGACCGCACCAGGACTTACCTGAGTGACTTCACACCTGGAGGAAAGTTTCCGGACCAACGGAGGAAACCAGCTCTGGTCTGAACAAACGTTTCAGGTGTGAAACATCCAGTTACGTCATGTTCCCGCCCAGCAGTCATTCCTCCAGCCTCCACTAGAGGCAGCATGGGACCAGACAGGACAACGTTTTCTTCCTCTGATTCTTTTCCAGCCCAGCCTCATTCAGCTGATCTGTGTTTGGTTAAAAATAAATAATTTTTCATCCAAACACTTTGAAATGTTTTTAAACATTTTTAATTTTTCCATCAGTTTCAGACCGCAGCTGCTTCCTAATGTGTGATCCTGAAGCCTGGTTCCAGTTTCCACCCACCATCTCTGAGGCTTTTACAGGATCCATAACTGAACATTAAGTCAAATGTTTGATTTTCTGCAGCTGTTAGATCAGACTGCAACATGTAACGTGTTAGATTAAAGGCTGAGACGGCTCAGCTTCCCCACACGGCTCCACGTCTTTATCTGCAGACATCAGATCATCGTCTACCAGATCAGAAGATACAGAAAATGGGATGCATTATTATCATTATTTGAAGGCTGACTCTTCATAATGAAGAGCGCTGTGCATCAGCAGGATGTTCACTTCATGGTTTGTAGGACTTAAACACTGAAGGAACAGAAGCCAATATATTTTATTCAAACTGTGTTTGATTATTCTTGGTGGAGTTTTTTTAGGATCCTTTCAGATTCTCCAAACTGGACTGGATGAGTGAAAATCTGTTTTGGTGAACATGAAACAACAACCAACCTGTGGAGAAGATGGCTGGAAAAATCCAACATGCATGTGAAGAACAGAAACCAAGACACACCAGAAGAACCTTCAAATGCTGCACAGAACCACAGAGTCACCCTGCAGCCCAGTCAGAACCACAGCTAAACCTGAGACATCCTCCTGTTAGAGCACTGCAGCACCGGGAGGCTGACCGCCATCAGACGTTACCTGTAAATACAGAGAAAAAGGTCTGGATGTTCGCTAAGCGGTAGTGGAACTAGAACTGGAGCTTATTTTTCTGCATTAGACTCGATTTTGGTCCAAAACTTCACCACCTGCTCCACCTCCAGCTGCTGGTGCTCTTCCTCTCTGCTCTGAGTCAAACCAACCTGTTCCCCTCCTGGCCTCTGGGGGCGCTGCACCAAGAAACACTGAAGGAAACGAAAACCTCAATGTTCATTATGCAGAGTAATAAACTAACAGGTTCCTTTACCAGCCAGTGACACCAGAGAGTTTCTGTCCAGGTTCTGGAGGCCATGTGTGTGTGTGTGTGTGTGTGTGTGTGTGTGTGTGTGTGTGTGTGTGTGCGTGTACCAGGTTTTTATGTCCTTATGGGAACCTATTTCTGTCTACAGTGTGGGGTTATGGGGCCCATGGCTCCTTGTGGGGACATTTTCTTGGTCCCCATGAGGGAAACTGTTGTTTTTGGGTTAGTGGTTAGGTCTGTGATGGTCAGGTTTAGGGTAAAGGTTATGATAAAGGTTAGGCTGTAGAAATGAATGGAAGTCAATGTGAAGTCCCCACAAGTGATGAAAACACGACTGTGTGTGTCCTCGTCGCCTCAGAGTGATGAACCTTACAGAAGTGTATGCAGCACACAGAAACCATAAACAGGATTTAAGCACCTTCTCCCTGCAGACCCAGCATGTCTGTCTGGTATCCATGTGAGTGTGTTCACATGCACACACACACACACACACACACACACACACACACACACACACACACACACACACACACACACACACACTCACTGGGCTCTCCCTGTGTGTCGTTAATCCAATATGCTATCGAACCTTTTTCTTCAATGTGACAAGCGGCAGATGACTGAGACTCGTTCTGGCGCTGATTGATCAGGAGTTCTGGAGATGACGGTGGGTTTTACAGGACCGGTGGTTCTGTTGGTTCTGAACACCTGCCATCTGTCTGCACCTTCTGCTGGTGTCACTCGCTCAGAAACCAGGCAGCAACATCATCACTGAGTTTGTTCAACTGCTGAATTCAAAGCACTAAAATTTATTCTGAATACCGGATATGTTTTAACTTATTCTGCAGAATATCCCCAAGATACTTGTAATGTTCATATTATATTTTTTCATGTGATATTTGTAAATTAAAGGCTTGTCTGGCCTTTAATCATCATTGTTTGATTTTTGTTTCTGTGTAAAATCAATATACATGTCTTCAGTTTTCTGTACATATAATAGGAGAAAAGAATTATTACAGCAATCCACAAATTCATCGACCAGAGGACCACGGATTATTCTTCATCATGGAGGATCGTCTGCACATTTTAAACAAACCCGTCGTCATGCCGACTGCAGCAGAGGAGAGGAAACCTGGTGGAAAATCACATTTAATCAATGATTTAATGATTTAATGAAATGTGCCGCTGAGTTGGATCATTAAAAAAAGTGCTGTCTGTTTGTGCAGAAATAAACTGCAATGGGAAAATGCTCCGAACACCAGCAGGGATGTGAATATTTACTGAGTCATTCAGCTGCTGGAAGCTTCATTCAGTGATCTATTAAATGTGAATTTCATTATGACTTCAGTATTTTCCACTAAATACTCTGTCAGTCACTGCTGAGCTGAGGAGGAACCAACAAACTGTGCTGCTGAGGTTTCCTCTGAAAGTCGGCCATATTTCCCTCGCTGATTTGTATTCGCCACCAGAGAAGTCTGCAGCTTTTATTTCCTGTTGGTTGAGCTCTGCAGCTCTGATTCAGATGACTTCCAGTGTCTTTGTTCTGGGCTGCAGTCCAGCCAGAGGCTGCAGGATGATGCATCGAGGCGCTTTATTAATGTGAAATGTTGTCTGGGCAGCGGCGCTGAGATTCATCCTGCCAGAGGAGCAACATCACCTAAAGGCAGCGCCTCCGTCAAACCCTCTGCTTCCTCCGCAGCGCAGCCTGATCACCACACATCACTTCAGCTCCTGACGCATTTCATGCTGTAAAATAACAGAAATTAATGGTGCTGTCTGACTTTTGCTACACATCTAACCAGGAAACTTCAAGCCTTCAGGAGGATTTTCCTCATATATACAACAAACTGAGCTTCTGCTCAGCGTGTAAAACAAGCCGACGCTCCTGCAGCTGGTCAGAGGTGGAGCCTTTGGTAAAGTCAAAGTAATAAGCGGCAGTGCAGCGACTCACTGCCTGGTGCTTTATGCCTCCATTATTGATATTATTGTGAGCTAAGAGCTAATCCTGCTGTCTGCGCAGTAATATTGGCCATAATGAGCATAAAACGTTAAACGGAGTGTTCATCTTCGAAAACTGCAGGTTCACAGTTATTAGTTCTTCAACAGTTCAAGTGCAGATGTAGGTCAACAAATCAGAAAATCAGATTCAAAATGCATAAAAGTTGAATGAATGAATAAATAAATAAATAAGGTTGTATTAAGATAAACTTAATAATAGGACCTTATTAAGTCGTATTACAGTACGGTGAAAAAGATGGTAGTTTGTGAAAAGCTTAGTCAGCATTTTGCTGCTGTGAAACGGTGAGATACAGAGAGCAGGAACAATCAGAGCCTGAAACAAGCAGGAAGCTCTTCCTGCTTCCTGCTCTACTTCCTGCTCTGCTTCCTGCTCAGCTTCCTGCTTCCTGCTCTGCTTCCTGCTCTGCTCAGCTTCCTGCTTCCTGCTCTGCTTCCTGCTCTGCTTCCTGCTCTGCTCAGCTTCCTGCTTCCTGCTCTGCTTCCTGCTCTGCTCAGCTTCCTGCTTCCTGCTCAGCTTCCTGCTCTGCTCAGCTTCCTGCTTCCTGCTCTGCTTCCTGCTCTGCTCAGCTTCCTGCTTCCTGCTCTGCTTCCTGCTCTGCTCAGCTTCCTGCTCTGCTTCCTGCTCTGCTCAGCTTCCTGCTTCCTGCTCTGCTTCCTGCTCAGCTTCCTGCTCTGCTCAGCTTCCTGCTCTGCTCAGCTTCCTGCTTCCTGCTCAGCTTCCTGCTCTGCTCAGCTTCCTGCTTCCTGCTCAGCTTCCTGCTCTGCTCAGCTTCCTGCTTCCTGCTCTGCTTCCTGCTCTGCTCAGCTTCCTGCTTCCTGCTCAGCTTCCTGCTCTGCTCAGCTTCCTGCTTCCTGCTCTGCTTCCTGCTCTGCTCAGCTTCCTGCTCTGCTCAGCTTCCTGCTTCCTGCTCAGCTTCCTGCTTCCTGCTCAGCTTCCTGCTCTGCTCAGCTTCCTGCTTCCTGCTCAGCTTCCTGCTCTGCTTCCTGCTCAGCTTCCTGCTTCCTGCTCAGCTTCCTGCTCTGCTCAGCTTCCTGCTCTGCTTCCTGCTCTGCTCAGCTTCCTGCTTCCTGCTCAGCTTCCTGCTTCCTGCTCAGCTTCCTGCTTCCTGCTCTGCTTCCTGCTCAGCTTCCTGCTTCCTGCTCTGCTTCCTGCTCAGCTTCCTGCTCAGCTTCCTGCTCTGCTCAGCTTCCTGCTTCCTGCTCTGCTTCCTGCTCAGCTTCCTGCTCTGCTCAGCTTCCTGCTTCCTGCTCTGCTTCCTGCTCTGCTCAGCTTCCTGCTTCCTGCTCAGCTTCCTGCTTCCTGCTCTGCTTCCTGCTCAGCTTCCTGCTTCCTGCTCTGCTTCCTGCTCAGCTTCCTGCTCAGCTTCCTGCTCTGCTCAGCTTCCTGCTTCCTGCTCTGCTTCCTGCTCAGCTTCCTGCTCTGCTCAGCTTCCTGCTCAGCTTCCTGCTTTCTGCTCTGCTTCCTGCTCAGCTTCCTGCTTCCTGCTCTGCTTCCTGCTCAGCTTCCTGCTCTGCTCAGCTTCCTGCTTCCTGCTCTGCTCAGCTTCCTGCTTCCTGCTCTGCTTCCTGCTTCCTGCTCAGCTTCCTGCTCTGCTCAGCTTCCTGCTCAGCTTCCTGCTTCCTGCTCAGCTTCCTGCTCAGCTTCCTGCTTCCTGCTCTGCTTCCTGCTTCCTGCTCAGCTTCCTGCTCTGCTCAGCTTCCTGCTCAGCTTCCTGCTTCCTGCTCAGCTTCCTGCTCTGCTCAGCTTCCTGCTTCCTGCTCAGCTTCCTGCTCTGCTCAGCTTCCTGCTCAGCTTCCTGCTTCCTGCTCAGCTTCCTGCTCTGCTCAGCTTCCTGCTTTGCTTCCTGCTCTGCTTCCTGCTCAGCTTCCTGCTTCCTGCTCTGCTTCCTGCTCAGCTTCCTGCTCAGCTTCCTGCTTCCTGCTCTGCTTCCTGCTTCCTGCTCAGCTTCCTGCTCTGCTCAGCTTCCTGCTCAGCTTCCTGCTTCCTGCTCAGCTTCCTGCTCTGCTCAGCTTCCTGCTTTGCTTCCTGCTCTGCTTCCTGCTCAGCTTCCTGCTTCCTGCTCTGCTTCCTGCTCAGCTTCCTGCTCTGCTTCCTGCTCAGCTTCCTGCTTCCTGCTCTGCTTCCTGCTTCCTGCTCAGCTTCCTGCTCTGCTCAGCTTCCTGCTCAGCTTCCTGCTTCCTGCTCAGCTTCCTGCTCTGCTCAGCTTCCTGCTTTGCTTCCTGCTCTGCTTCCTGCTCAGCTTCCTGCTTCCTGCTCTGCTTCCTGCTCAGCTTCCTGCTCTGCTTCCTGCTCAGCTTCCTGCTTCCTGCTCTGCTTCGTGCTCAGCTTCCTGCTCTGCTTCCTGCTTCCTGCTCTGGAGGCGCTCCATGTCCGTGTTTCTCCCGGCTGGCAGCAGCTGCCTCTGGGACTCGTCGTGTGCAGCAGCAGCAGTGAGGCCATTAACAGGCTGTAGATGTTCAATTAGCAGCAGAGATCACTGAGCTGTTGTTGGACACAGAGTCCAAGGTGGAACAAGGTTCTGGACATCTGGAGTCCAGGGGGAGCCAGAGGCTGAGCGCCGACATCTGCTCATCAGCAGCATCACACACACACACAGCATCACACACACAGCATCACACACACAGCATCACACACACAGCATCACACACACACACACAGCATCACACACACACACACAGCATCACATACACAGCATCACACACACAGCATCACACACACACAGCATCACACACACACAGCATCACACACACACACAGCATCACACACACAGCATCACACACACAGCATCACAAAGACACAGCATCACACACACAGCATCACACACACACAGCATCACACACACAGCATCACACACACACACACACAGCATCACACACACAGCATCACACACACAGCATCACACACACAGCATCACACACACAGCATCACACACACACACAGCATCACACACACACACAGCATCACAAACACACAGCATCACACACACACAGCATCACACACACACATGCACAAACTGACTCTTTTATTATCTGCAGTTCGTCCTCTCCATCACACACTGCACTGTAAAACATACTCAGTTCTCATTACTTGAAAATCATACCTAAACTGGTTCCCTCAGGGTCAGTATAAATGTTTCATGATGTTTCCAGACACACTGAGGCATTTTATAGCAGAATCAAGAGACTCTGTTACCTTTGGTTGCTATAAACCTGCTGTTTGTATCAAATATGAATTAAATAAATTTGACTTCCTCATTTAACTCCTTGAAATTAAATCTGTCTCTTTAAAAACTTCTGCCCTTTCTGAAGCTCCGCCTCCAGGAAGTCATCCCAACATGGCTCCTCTATTAACCCTTTAACAACGTTTTTACCAGCTGCTCTGGTTTTTACCAGCAGCAGCTCCTACAATGAGCTCAGCAGCTGTTTGCTAATTGCTGCTGGCTAGTCTGAAGGAGCTGAGAGGGAGGAGCTGCTCTGTGAGGCAGAAGCTCTGAAGCTGCAGCTCTCAGGAGGCGCTGTGCCTCGAAGGCGGGGCTAGATCCTCCCAGGCGTTTTTGCATGGCTGAATGGTTGCCATGGAGATGAAAGGACTTCTCCAACATGAAAGAATCAGCACTGCAGGTTTGTTTATGACGAGGGGAAAACATTTTATTATGAAGCATGTCCCATGTGACTGTCCCTTTAAATTAACCTACTGTGTAAAATTAACTTATGCAGTTTTAGTAAGAGTAGTTTAATTTGACTTAATAAATAAAATGTTTATTACAATTACATGAAATTATTAAAGTCAACATTCATTCACAAAACATCCAGAAATTCACTGGACTCAGATTAAATCTGTGACATTCACTCACTCACGTTTTCCAGTTAAATATGAAGATGGGGTTTACAGTGCAGCGGTGGCTGACGGGAAGGCGGCGGCTCCCAGATGAAACTGGGCTTCAGTACAGTAGATCCTCAGCGGAGGAAACCTACATCCTCCACTGATAACCTGCATATCAAGCTCTCAATCTGCCACACGCTGAAGCGGGAAATAAATAGCCTTCATGTTGGCCAGAGCGTAGAGCGTGTTCTCCTTGTCCGCAAAGAGGCGAATGGCGGCCGCGGTGAAAGTGGGACGAGCTGCTGCAGAGGGGAGCGGAGGGATGAGGAGGGCAGTGGGGCAGGAGGAGGAGGAGGGCCGGACCTCCCTCTGCAGCCATCGGCCCGTTTCTCTGCATGTTTCGGTCCCAACCCTCCGCCGCAGCGCCACCTTCAGCTGCAGGCTGGCAAAGCAGTCAGAGGAAAGGCTGCAGGTCTCCAAATGTCATTTCATTCCCTGACTGGGCCCTCATCCTGAAAGGAGTCGCTCCTCCACACCAATTTAGAGCTGGCCCTTAATTATAGACGCGTCAGTACTGATTTTCATCAACCAGCGCGATGCGGCAGGAATGGTAATGAGTCTCCAACTGGAGTTAATCAGCTGCAAGCGGCCGCAGCGTTTCCCTGCTTGGCTGCGCGTCCCGACTCGTAAAGTCAATACGGCCCGATCCTTCCGGCCCCGGGCTGCACGGAGGACCAGCTTCTCCAGCAACATCTTTTATTTTTTAGTCAAAGTTTATGTCCGCCTGCCTCACTGCCCCTGACTTGCCGAACAACCTCTTCACTTAATTAGAGGAACTATTTCTTCTGGACAGGCCTCCCAGAGGGTCGCGGATTCAGATCAGCTAATGGGAGTTTCTGCTCATTTTAATGCGCTTTACTGGAGGATCTTTGATATGAAGGGGAAAATCTGAGAATATGAGCAGAAACAGACCTGGGAGGACTGTCTGCTGGACAACATCTGGCTACTATTAATTATATATTTATCATCTGATTAGAACTACAGGAAGTTCACATCTGATCACCTGGCTGTTTTTATTCATTTTTTACAGATTTATTTAGAGTTAAATTAAATCCCATTGTTGGTTTTGATGGAAACACATTTAAGATTTAGATATTGATCAGATGAGAAGATGGACGGAGTTAAATCCAGCTGGAGCAACAAAAATGCTTTTTAAAACGTCAGTGGTGAGCACACTTCTGCTAATATGCTAATGTGCTAATAGCGGAGCTAACTAGCACTTTGGCGCTTTTGCTAACATCGAAAACCCCTACATTCATGTTTCTGTTTAACTTCTAAAGAGCTAATTTACTCGGCTGTTGCGTAAACTTTCAGCAGAATAAAGTTCAACATCTGTGTTGAAGTTTTGGATATCGACTTCACAATTCTTAAAGTAGCTACAAGTGCTATAGCTCTTATTCTGTACCCAGAATGCATCAGTAAAACAACAGCTGTGTTAGCTTCCACTGAATATCATGTGAGTGTAGTGCTTTAGTGTAATTGGTGCTTTTGTGTTAGCATAGCTACATTTATAGCTAGCAGTGCTAACAACTGCTGAAGGTATTCAATAAGGAACGTGTGACTAAAATACAAAAACATATTTCATTTTTCATTTGTTTCTTTTCACTTTTCACAGGAACCTGGTTACCGATGTGCGGGAACCAAGGGGGAAGTGGAGATCCTGGTACCAGCTCAGCAGGCAGCAGGTCCGCCTCAGATCCGATTACCTGTAGAGCAATCGTTTTGTTGTGAGGCTCCTTCAGATCCAGCAGGTCGGCCTGGATGCTGATGCTGGAACCAGCAGAATAACACATAATGACTGCTGGACTGAAACCTGCTGCTGGTTCAGCAGGAAAGGAACCAAGTTAAACCTTAAAAACACTGAATCATTATGACACACAAAGAGAGTCTTTGACCTCTTTAGGACGGTAATTTGATCCACTTTAGTTTGGATCATAGCACAGAAATGGCCTGTTTCTATTTTTCCATGTATTCTTGCTGAATGAGCCTCGTGTTTCACCCAGCCTGCAGCGTTTTATCAACATGTCAGCTCTAACAAGCTGAATCTTTACCTTTCAGCTTTCATGACTCCTGGTTTTTACTCTCAGTTGAACAGATTTCTGTGAAAACTTCCAGCTCAGCTCATGGTGGACGTTGTTCCACTAATGACCGGTCCGGTCCGTTCCGACTGGCAGCAGCTGACTGCACACGGATCCCCGATGCCAGCGCTGCTGACAGCCGGCTCTAAGTAGGACACACACCGACGCTGCGAGAACACGCTCCTGGAAGCTGCTGGAGCTTTTCTCTCTGGTTCAACTTCCCCGGAAAGGATGAGGCGAGGGCGAGCAATGAATCACAATCTGCAGTTTGTCCTTCACCTAATTCTGGCGCCACAGAGGCTCGGTGATTTAAACCTGCTGAGGACACACACCCGGTTTCTGAGTGGATTCTCAGCAGGACGTCCAGATGGAGGCGCGTTCTCCATCTGAAAAACTAAACGCATTTCACAACCTTATTTAGCTTTTATTTTGTTTTATCTGGCTCAAATAAATATTAAATCATTTTCTGGCCTTCAATTATTTATTTGAACTGTTTTATTTGGAACAAGAAACAACTTTAATGTTTTTTAAAATCAGCTGAAGTGTTCAGAAATGTTAATTTATTGTAGTTGTGGGACTCTATGAACATTTTTAATCAAGTTAATTGAATTGTCAATAATTAATTAATCAAAATTAATTCATTTTAATTGAAAATCACACATAGACAAATTAAACATTAATTCACAACCTTTTTGTTGCTAACTTATTGAATAAACAGACATAGGAGCTGAATGATGAGTCTGTTCTTCAACCGTCAGATTGGAGTGAAGTTCATCTCCAGAGTTTCAGGAAGTCCTGATCGTTCTGAGCCTCTTTAGAAACGCTGACATTAGCGTTAGCTGCTACATGCTAGCATTGATTTCATTTAGCTGAAATCAATGCTAGCATGAAAAGATGTCAGCAGCAGCACAAACAGAAGGAAACAGAAAACCTGAAAATGTTGGATTTTATGACCCAACCTGCTTAGACGAGAACCAGGAACATAATCAGACCAAATATCACAGGATCAGAGCTGATAGCTCAACCTCTGGTGGAGGAAACGCTGAGCTCTTTGTTTTACTGGGTGCAGGACAACCAACAGTTTCACTAAAAGAATTACCTTAATGAACAGGCTGAAAATGAAAATGTTTTCTGTGTGTGACTCTCCGTTGAAAGGTAGAAGATTCCCTCCGGAGGGACATCTGAGCAGGAACCCGCTGACTTTCAATTAACTTTCCTGTTGCCTCTCCTCTGCACATTTGCATCCCAGACTTCACATGGATGGTTGTTTACCTGGACCTGGAGAGGGACGTGACTTTGCAGAGAGCATCCTGTCAAACAGGCGGCTCTGCAGCGAGCCTGGAGGCGCAGCAGATGTCACGGTCCGTCCGCGGGTCCAAATGCAGCACAGGGACCCACATGTTTCTGGAAAACACTCGTCTGAGCTCAGACCCAGTTCAGCTTCAAAATGTGAGCAGATTCAACCTCGAGTCTGAAAAGCAGGAAGCTCAGAAATGGACAAAGTGACTTTGGAAGCTGCAAACAAACTGAGGATGCATAATGAGTTTTCAAACAATAAAATATTTACTGTCTGAATCTTCCATCAAAAATAGGAAAGTTTTCATGTCTTAAATGTTTATGTTGGTGGAAAACATGCTAGAATCCAGCAGCCAAGTTAAAACAAAATGTCACTGTGTTTCACCTTTAGAAGACTGTGATTGGTCCAGCATGTTTGCTTCTGAGATTACAACCATCATCATTCCTGACTCTTCACCTCATTTTTGTGACTGTTTGTCTTCCATAAGCAGAAGTAAATCCTGAACCAGACGTTTTCTCTCGTTTTGTCTCTGCTTTGCAGCTGCGCTGAGTTTCTGGTTTTGCTGCAGGTTTATTAAAATGTTTCCCTGAAACTCGTTACTGAAAATTTTCACCGATTCATTCCTGCCTAAAAACATCATCTGACTTAGTCCTTCCTGTTTCCACGTCGCCGTTTTTAACAATCTGCTGCATTTCCTCTCACTGACCTGCAGACTGAAACCATCAGTTTGTTCCTGAAGGTTTCTGTTGTATTTCTTCTCTCTAATAAATGAGTTTTTATGTTTCTGATGTTTCCTGCATGCAAACTGCAGAACCGAATGGTTTACAGATTATTAGGAAACACCAGTGAAACCATGATTAATGTAGCGTTAGCATCACGATGGGACAGCTGAAGGCAGATTAATCCAAAATATCTATAATATTGATAAGCCGTTACAGATCAATATTCTCGTTTCAGATTCCCTCTTTAAATTTATCTTATTTTTATGTCATAGTTTCTCAGCTTAACCTACAAAATATGTTTTTATTTGTTCTCAGATAATCATTTTTTCTTTCTTTTTTTTGAAAAAGTACACAAATATCATGTTGATATGTTATTAAAGTATTTTGTAGACGCTAATAAACTTTGTCCAACTTCTGTCTGAGG
Organism: Poecilia mexicana; assembly: GCF_051168715.1. Classification (NCBI taxonomy): domain Eukaryota; kingdom Metazoa; phylum Chordata; class Actinopteri; order Cyprinodontiformes; family Poeciliidae; genus Poecilia; species Poecilia mexicana. The sequence continues at coordinate 27,303,572 of NW_028263377.1, forward strand.
TTTGAGCAAAATAATTAAAAACCACAAAAATCACAGAAAAGTCAGAAGTTTGGTGATAATTCAAAGTTAAATAAAATGTATCGGTATCAATGATACAGGCCCTGTATCGACATCAGATGAAAACCAAAATATTCAGGATCACACGTCTCTACTTCACACTGAAATCCGTCTTTCCACATTTATGGTGCAACGTTTATGTTGCATCATTTTAAGGTTTGCATCATTTCACATTGATGGATGATGCAGAAACGGAGACTCGTCCTCGGCCTGCGTTAGAAACCTTTTCTCCATCAGGAATGAAAAACATCCACATGTAAATAAAACTTTGCGTTCACGGTCCAACAGATTAAAAGCTCCTTAATCTCAGTTCAGGATGTCATTTCTAGTCCATCCACACATAAATAATGAAATAAGTCCCATGTTGGGCCTGCAGGCGCTAAGAGCAGCAATTAGTGGAAACAGCCTGATAACCTGATTGTCTATTGATTCTGCGTTTTCTGCTGGAAGCTGATATTTCAGAGCTACAGACACATGGGAGCAGCCGGCTAACACTCAGACATGCTAACACCATGTTTAATAAAATTACTACCAAACTAGTTTTACTTCTGATTTATACATGCAGCTCTTACTTTGAGGCAGGGTCGTAGTTTCAAAAATATTCATCTTTCAAGCCTTTAAAAGAGGAAACATTGTCCCATCTATTTATTCTGCATCATTAAATGATGCATGAAAGTAGAAAAATAGCAGCTTTTGTCTCAGCTGAAGAAGTTTGTGTCATGCATTGATCTGAATTGGCTCTGAGGGAGAGGAGTGTGTGTGTGTGTGTGTTGTCTTTGTTTAAAAATCAGATTGATCACTTGGTTTTTGTCTGGCCCGGAGCAGACGCAGCGCCGTGAATCTTAAACACGGGGAAGTCTGGCCGCTCAGCGCCGTTTGGCCCTTTCTCATGAAGCTGATCAGGAGCCGGAGACGCAGATTGATTTTGTTTTGTTGTGAGGCTCGGTGATAAGCAGCAGGAAAATAACGACTATTGTCTCATTAATGGATGGAGAATGTGTTATGGGTCGGACTCTTCCTCTGAATAAAACATGAAGCCGCTCATCATCCAGAGGAACCGCTGGATTACATCGACTCCTCCAGAACCAACCTGATGCTCCTCCATCTCTGCTGTGCTGCAGCACAGCAGAGATGGAGGAGCATCAGGTTGGTTCTGGAGGAACCACAGACTGTCATGGATGCTAAGGCTAGTTAGCATGGCCACCGATTTTTTTCCTGTAAGTTCTTTCTTCACCATTAGAACATTTAGCAGCGAATATATGGGTTTGATTGACAGCGCTAAGCCCCTCCTCCTGGCTCTGATTGAGCCGCTGAGCGGACCGCAGATTAGAGCCGGCTGAGGAGATCTATCTGTTCACAGATTGTCTGTCGCTGCAGGGAGAAGCAGGTGGACGATGGTGGATGGACTCCACTCCCCTCTGTGTGAAGCATCCCGTCCTGATGCTTTTCCAGGCCTGATGCTGTCAGTGAATCTGCGACGGTCCAGATCTGGAAACTAAAACCCAAACACCTGGACTCTGGAGCTGCTGCTGCACCAAACCTCCATCCTTCATGTTTTCCTCTCAGTCACGATGCCTCGTTTTATTCACACAGCTTCGCTTTTCCCTCCTTCTGTCCAACAAACTATCAGGGCTTTTACAGCTCAGTTAATTGCCTCCATTTTCACACAGAGACATAATAGAAAATATAAGAAACATACAGTCACCAATTAACGCCCAAATTCATTTCTGCTGAAGCTTTGAAACAGGAAGTCATTAATGTTCCTGTTCTCACTTTGATTCTCAGCTTTTCTCTCATTTTTCTCAGCAGACAGAATATTAAAAAACATTCATATTTTACAGTTTGTTTAAGTTATGAGAGTAAATATGTCATTGTTAAAATCAGAAAATAAATCCTCACTCATCTGGAATTTAATACCAAAGAACGATATGTAATTATCCTTCAGGTGCAGTCCAGGTGTTGAAGGGTTAAAATTATATTAACTATTTATTTCATTCTCCTGTAGTTACCCATAATGCTTCAGTTTAAATGTCATCCTGGGTTTATTTATGGCAGCTTTATGTTCCAGTTTACATCCATTCATGTTTTTAAATCTAACAGAAAAATCAGTGAATTTTATTTCCTTTTGTTTTAAGGTTTCTGATCAGTTCAGTCTGATCCCGAAATGGAAAAGGACAGAATGAAAAGCAGCTGCTGTAGAAACTCTGAAACTGGAGACACAAACTTATTGTTCGGCAACACTGAGAGCATCAGTGACTGCGGCTGCTAATCTCCGTCTCCCGTCAGAATTATAATCCCATCTTCTGCTGATAATCTGCAGACGGAGGGAAAGAAGGAAGGAAGAGTCGAGTTTCACCAAGAAGCTCCAGAATCAGATTCAATCCTACGAAGCGCTTCAGAGGAACTGTTTGGTTTAAAACGATCTGAGAGGCTGAGAGTTCACAGATCAAACATGGCGGTTTATCTGGAGGAACGTCCAGCGACGGGCAGGAAGTGATGTCAGAGCAAACATCATCCTCCTGCTGGCACAACGCTCCGCTTCGTCCCGATGGCTGCAGATTGAGCTCTGATTGCCTGGCACACACACACACACACACACACACACACACACACACACACACACACACACACACACACACACAGCGTGGTGGAGGACAGCAGGACATTATTCTGTCTTTAGACGCGCCGCCTCTTATCAGCTGCTCTTGTCAACATGCCAACACCTGAACGGCCTCTGTGTGTGTGTGTGTGTGTGGAAGGGGGGGTGACCTGTCCAGCGGCTCAAACAAAGTAAAGCAGTACAGACCAAGCGGTCCGCTCAGCGGCTCCTGACAGCCTGAACACGTCCAGCCGTTTCTGCGATCAGAATCTGGTGAAAATGCATAAATAAATACAAATATTGGAGATATTTTGGAGCAGAACATTCTGGCTCTGAATTATTCAGAAAAGTTTAACCTTTGAGGGCATTTGGACGGAGAGCAGACACACATCTGGATGGAGAGGTATAATCTACTGAGGCTCAGAGGTTATGGAGCATATTTTATGTCTCTTCTTTCAAAGAGAACGTTGCTTGTCAAACATCATCGGTTGGGAGAAATTGTGTGAGCCATTCATCATAAATGTATGGCAGTAAATCCATATTTATCTTGTTCAGAGCATTTAGAGGAACTGATTTACTGCGGTGTGTCGCTGTCGGCCTTAAAGGGACAGTTCATCATTTTGAAGCTCTATTAAAATACTATGGGAAATTATTTTATCATCTGCTGGAGATAAAATTATTGTTGTCTCAATAAATAAAACGCCAGATGATCCAGGAGGGAAACTGTGACTTATGAATATTATCAGAATCAGAAATATGGAAGCAGGAGGAGGAACCGAAATGTTGTGAAATATTAAATGAGTTTAATTGATGTTTACTCTTCCATACTTTTCTCTCTGGTCAGAAACGTTTAATCTGTTACCATAGCAACAGCAAGCTTCCTCCATTTAACATGAATAATCAAATGTCTCCGTTTTGAAGGCTCCAAAAGAGAAATAAATGTGAAGTTTACACATTTCAGGCTGAGTGGACCGACACGCGGCTGACACAACCACCAGGGGGCCGGACTCCTGCTGGGACAAAACATCGAATGTCATCAAGAGAAACAAAGTGAGGCCTGCAAAGGTCAGAGCAGCCAGGCTTATTTCACAGGTCACTTTACTGGGAAGATGGAGGAGAAATGATTCTGTAACGGCTTCAGCAGTCCAGCAGCTGCTGGTGTCAATTCAAAAAGCTCAAAACGTTCAAAATGTTTAAAACGTTCAAAAAGCTCAAAACGTTCAAAAAGCTCAAAACGTTCAAAAAGCTCAAAACGTTCAAAAAGCTCAAAACGTTCAAAACATTTAAAAAGCTTTTAAAAAGCTCAAAACGTTCAAAAAGCTCAAAACGTTTAAAACATTTAAAAAGCTTTTAAAAAGCTCAAAACGTTCAAAAAGCTCAAAACGTTCAAAAAGCTCAAAACGTTCAAAACATTTAAAAAGCTTTTAAAAAGCTCAAAAAGCTCAAAACGTTCAAAAAGCTCAAAACATTTAAAAAGCTTTTAAAAAGCTCAAAACGTTCAAAAAGCTCAAAACATTTAAAACGTTCAAAAAGCTCAAAACGTTTAAAACATTCAAAAAGCTCAAAACGTTCAAAAAGCTCAAAACATTTAAAACATTCAAAAAGCTCAAAACGTTCAAAAAGCTCAAAACATTTAAAACGTTCAAAAAGCTCAAAACGTTCAAAAAGCTCAAAACGTTTAAAACGTTCAAAAAGCTCAAAACGTTTAAAACGTTCAAAAAGCTCAAAACGTTTAAAACATTCAAAAAGCTCAAAACGTTTAAAACATTCAAAAACCTCAAAACGTTTAAAACATTCAAAAAGCTCAAAACGTTTAAAACATTCAAAAAGCTCAAAACGTTTAAAACATTCAAAAAGCTCAAAACGTTCAAAAAGCTCAAAACGTTCAAAAAGCTCAAAACGTTTAAAACATTTAAAAAGCTTTTAAAAAGCTCAAAACGTTCAAAAAGCTCAAAACGTTTAAAACATTTAAAAAGCTCAAAACGTTCAAAAAGCTCAAAACATTTAAAACATTCAAAAAGCTCAAAACGTTCAAAAAGCTCAAAACATTTAAAACGTTCAAAAAGCTCAAAACGTTCAAAAAGCTCAAAACGTTTAAAACATTTAAAAAGCTTTTAAAAAGCTCAAAACGTTTAAAACATTTAAAAAGCTTTTAAAAAGCTCAAAACGTTCAAAAAGCTCAAAACGTTTAAAACATTTAAAAAGCTTTTAAAAAGCTCAAAACGTTCAAAAAGCTCAAAACGTTTAAAACTTTCAAAAAGCTCAAAACGGTCAAAACGTTCAAAAAGCTCAAAACGTTAAAAAATCTCAAAACGTTCAAAAAGCTCAAAATGTTTAAAATGTTCAAAAAGCTCAAAACGTTTAAAACGTTCAAAACATTTAAAACGTTCAAAAAGCTCAAAACGTTCAAAACATTTAAAACGTTAAAAAATCTCAAAACGTTCAAAAAGCTCAAAATGTTTAAAATGTTCAAAAAGCTCAAAACGTTTAAAACATTTAAAAAGCTTTTAAAAAGCTCAAAACGTTTAACATTTAAAAAGCTTTTAAAAAGCTCAAAACGTTCAAAAAGCTCAAAACGTTTAAAACATTTAAAAAGCTTTTAAAAAGCTCAAAACGTTTAAAACATTTAAAAAGCTTTTAAAAAGCTCAAAACGTTCAAAAAGCTCAAAACGTTTAAAACTTTCAAAAAGCTCAAAACGTTCAAAAAGCTCAAAACGTTAAAAAATCTCAAAACGTTCAAAAAGCTCAAAATGTTTAAAATGTTCAAAAAGCTCAAAACGTTTAAAACGTTCAAAACATTTAAAACGTTCAAAAAGCTCAAAACGTTCAAAAAGCTCAAAACGTTCAAAACATTCAAAAAGCTCAAAACGTTCAAAAAGCTCAAAACGTTTAAAACGTTCAAAACGTTTAAAAAGCTCAAAACTTTTAAAACGTTCAAAAAGCTCAAAACGTTCAAAACGTTTAAAAAATCATCAACAAGAGTTCCTCCTCCTTGCAGCCACAAACACATCAGCCAGTTCAGCAGCCTCCATTGCAGTCTTGGGATTATGTTCTTTTATCCACACCTGAAGTTCTGGTGACAACATTCTTAGATACTGTTCAAGAATAATTATTTCATTGATTTGTCCAACTGTTTTGCCCTTAGGTTGCACCCATTTCACATATAACTCCTTCAGTCTGATGTAGAGCTCTTTGGGAGTTTCTTCTAGCTCCACCTGAAGCGAGCGGAATCTTTGCCTGTAGGTTTCACTGTTAATGTCATACTTCTGCAAAACAGCTAGTTTAACTTGATCATAATTCATTGACAAATCAACATCCATGTGCACAAAGGCACTTCTGGCTTTGCCTGTTAGCAGTGGTATTAAATGAAAAGCCCAGTCAGTCCTTGGCCACCTGCAGGCAGAGGCTATTCTTTCAAAAGTAATGAGAAAATGTTCAATATCATCTTCTTCACTCAATTTTTGCAATTTAGGTGTATAAGAAACAGACGACTGTGCAGGAGGGTCACCTGATTGACTGTGCTGGGGTGAAGCTGCTACTCCAGGGTCTGGTGGTTGTGCAGGCCTCACTGGTGAGGTTGACTGAAGAGCAGAGGGCGTGGTCTGGGACTGGCTCTCCCTTTTAAACAATCTGAACTGTTGTTGTAGCTCCTCAAATTTCTCTTGTTGTTTAAAAGTTTCTCTGGTCCAGTAGTCCTCTTTGGCCTTCTGATGTCCTATATGGGCTCGGAGAAGGTTAGCCAGATCTGCCAGTGTTGGTTCACTCTCCTCCTCATCCAGGTCACACAATCCACCAACCGCTCCATGTTCCTCTGCCGCCTCTCTTTCATCATGTTCAGAACTGGGTTCTCCTTTTGTTCGTCCTCTTCCCCTTCCAGGCATTTTGGAGACTTCTCAGCAGCGAATCATCCCACTTCTGACACCAACTGTGAGGGATCAGACTCAAACAAGGACAAAAAATGTTCAAAGTAGAAAAAGGCTTCAATTTAATTCTTCAAAAAATCATCAACAAAGCATAAAAATTTAAAGCAAGAATAAATCAAAAGATAAATAACAAATTTGGATCCAAATTAACTGAGGTCAACTGAACTCTAACTAAACACAAACAAAACTGACCTACCAAACAAAGAACAAAGGCTGCTTAAATAGGGGTGGAGTAACCCAAATCTACCACAGGAGGGATGTCTGACCAAACAAAAGAATAAATAAATACAAAATTAACTAAAGCATTCTATAAACAAATAACTTTAACTTAGCACAAACAATAAGTGAATATTTTAAGTGACAAATTAAATAATAATCTTGGCATCTCCCCCTTCAGTCTCAGTAGTTTGTGGATGGTTTGCCCCAGGATCCTCCACCAGCTGGTTCCTATGAGCAGCACCTCAAAACCACACAAATATAAATAAACCATTCAGACAGACATTAACTAAAGTGTGCACCCATTAGAATATATGTCTAAATGAAATATCTTAAACTATACTAATAAAGAAATAAATACTAACACTATGTGGTGGTGGTAAGGGCATCCACCACAGTTTAAAAAGCTCAAAACGTTTAAAAACGTTTAAAACGTTTAAAAACGTTTAAAACGTTTAAAAAGCTCAAAACGTTCAAAACATTTAAAAAGCTCAAAACGTTCAAAAAGCTCAAAACGTTTAAAAACGTTTAAAACGTTTAAAAACGTTTAAAACGTTTAAAAAGCTCAAAACGTTCAAAACATTTAAAAAGCTCAAAACGTTTAAAACGTTTAAAAAGTTCAAAACGTTCAAAAAGCTCAAAACGTTTAAAACGTTCAAAAAGCTCAAAACGTTTAAATCGTTTAAAAAGCTCAAAACGTTCAAAACGTTTAAAAAGCTCAAAACGTTTAAAACGTTCAAAAAGCTCAAAACGTTTAAATCGTTTAAAAAGCTCAAAACGTTCAAAACGTTTAAAAAGCTCAAAACGTTTAAAACGTTCAAAAAGCTCAAAACGTTTAAAACGTTCAAAAAGCTCAAAACGTTTAAAACGTTCAAAAAGCTCAAAACGTTTAAAACGTTTAAAAAGCTCAAAACGTTTAAAACGTTTAAAAAGCTCAAAACGTTTAAAAAGGTTTAAAACGTTTAAAAAGCTCAAAACGTTCAAAAAGCTCAAAACGTTTAAAAACATTTAAAACGTTTAAAACGTTTAAAAAGCTCAAAACGTTCAAAACGTTTAAAAAGCTCAAAACGTTCAAAAAGCTCAAAACGTTTAAAAACGTTTAAAACGTTTAAAACGTTTAAAAAGCTCAAAACGTTCAAAACATTTAAAAAGCTCAAAACGTTTAAAACGTTTAAAAAGTTCAAAACTTTCAAAAAGCTCAAAACGTTTAAAACGTTTAAAAAGCTCAAAACGTTTAAAACGTTCAAAACATTCAAAAAGCTCAAAACGTTTAAAAACGTTTAAAAAGTTTAAAAAGCTCAAAACGTTCAAAACGTTGGTGAAGTCACTTCACCAAAAACCAGAAACTTTTCCCTTTTTCCCTTCCTCTCCAGAAACGGCAACGATTCACTAAACTCAGCTGGTCATGAATCCTCCTGGTGTTTTTACCTGCAGAATTTCGTCTCTTTTCTCTCTCAGAGAATTTCGACTGACACTGCAGGGTAACCGGACCAACCAACCCAAACAGACAGGATGATATAAACATATTCTCCATGGCAACCACAAACTTAAACTTGGCCTCAAGTCGCTGCAGATCAGACAGAAGCTCAAGGAGACGCAGTTTGGAAATATCACATTTTCTGACACATTTTTCACTGGAGTTTGATCTGAATGAACTGAAGTTTGAAGTAATTTGGTGAACATGAGCCGTTGTGGCCCGGCAGCATCCAGCCTGGCAGCATCCAGCCTGGCGGCTGCCAGGCTGGATGCTGCCAGGCTGGATGCTGCCAGGCTGCCGCGTCCAGATCTTCGCCTCCCTGTTTCCTCTGAACCAAATCTGACAAAAACAAGAGTTATTAACGTTTTACTCCTTATTTTAATGTTTCCACTTGTTTTCATTTTGGCTTGAAAGTTAAACCAACTGAATCTAAATCTGCAGATTAAAGCTGTAAATGTTCTGGGTTTGATCAAAGCTCAGCTGCAGGAAAACGTCTCCTGGATTTTCCAGGTTTATTTCACCGCTGGGTGAAATAAACTCCATCCAGAGCGACTCCAGGCTTCATCTGAGACATTAAACTACTTCCTGTCTCACAATGAGGAAGAAGACTCACTATGGAACGTCATAAAAAGTTTCATGAGGGAATGAGCAAACAGAAAATGAAACCTTGCTGTAAAATCTACATTCCTTCCAGTGTTGAGCAAACGGTAAATTCAGTTATTTATCGCTGACAGTCATAAATCCTGCTGGTGTTTTCACAGGTTCTGCTTCAGGGACCAGATGCTTTTCTCTGCTGGTTCTGATGCCAGGATGGGAAATGAGCCGCGGTTTCGGACCGACACCAGATTAAACTAATAAACCCGCTGATCTCTCACCTCAGAAACAGAAGCATGTTAAAGGAACAGGCACTTCAGGTGATAAAGAAATCTCAGTGGCGGCTCTAAATAATTGATCTGAAGAGCCGCTCATGGATCCAACGATGAAAATGACTTTTCTTTCCACGGCGCCGCAGATCTCTGGAGAGGAAAAAGTTTATCAGCCAGAGATTCTGCTGCTTCGCATAAAACAGACAGAAAAAGAAAGAAACAGCAAAACCTTGAAATAAAAAAATAACCCCTAAAGGAACCAGAGCACGATGCTTTCATAGCGTTTGGGTCACCAGCTGCGACTTCATTTATGAAGTAAATATCAGCTTTAATTGGTAAAACACAGAAAAACAGCAAAGCATCAGTTCAAAGGATCAGGTTCAGAAATCTTTACACGGAATGAAGAGACTCACAAACTGCAGGTAACATATTAATAATTTATCACCAGAACCTCATGTTAAAATCCTGAACTGACATTTCTACTGTTACATTTTTGCTTTTTTGCACAGTTTTCCTGTTCGGAGTCGATGTGAGACCTTCCAGCTTCCCTCATCGCAGACGTTTCCTCTGACAGGAATGCTGGTTGGTTTCCAGAAGTGGTGTGCAGATCGGACCTTTTCTGAGACAAAAAGATCTGCTGAAGGAACATGAGGCGTTTCAGAGAGAAGCAAATAAAAGTCCAACTTCTCTGATTCAGCTGGCAGCGTTTTTACACTCCTGTCTTTTTATCATCGTTTGTGAAGCTTCTGAAAACCAGGATTTTGATTTATAATTTACAGCTGCAGTTGGAACGCCGCCAGAAGAAATCATGTTTCTGTTTTATGTGTTTCTGCTCTGACTGTAATTTTCTGCCACCAGGACACCTTGGTTCTTCAGGATGTTAATCTGAGCCGTGGAAACTCATCCTCCATGTCAGCTGGTAATGAAGTGAGAGAACGGTCCAGTCCAATCAAATCAACGTCAGCGGAGTGGAGGGAAGCCTGACGGCTCTGATTAGACACTGGATGCATTAACTGGATTGTTTTCAGATAATAGTTTCCTCCTGAATGAAAACACTGCGGTTGTTTGACTTGTGGGAAATTGCTTGAGGAAAGCAGAATGATGTTTTTAATCGTTTTCATTCGATCTGCTGTGACGACTCGTCAGATTACCTGACAAACATTTCCTCTGTTTTCAGAAACCGAGCTCTGATATCTGGATGTACGCAGGTTTCCTTTCACACTGACATCGTGATGGAATCATTAAAAGCCGTTCTGCATAAAACGCTGAGCTGAATGAGGATTTTCATGTGTGCGGCAGCCTGGCGGTCTGCTGGGCCGGAGCTGCTGGCTAAAACCCAGAGGCTACAGACGGTCTGACCTCATGACGGGTCAGAGCCAGGAAAACATCGCCGCTGGCATGGGGCAGAGAAAAACATAAAGTCATATCTAATATGAATCAAATTAACTACAGAGTCTGTTATTAACTAATCAGATTCAATAAAAAAGCAAATATCGTTTTTCACTTGAAATCCCAAATTTGAAAAACAAATATAGTTTTTAATCTGATCTTCATCCATCAGATTGGAGCAAAGAGTTTCAGGAAGTCCTGATCGTTCATGGAGCTTCTTTAGAAATGCTGACATTAGCGTTAGCTGCTACATGTTAGCATTTAGATGCTATTTTAGGCTAGCATAGCTTCACTGCTAGGCTAACTCCTTTTAGCACAACTAGAACACGTCAATAGTCTTTTCCAGCGTCCAATCAGATCATTTAGAAACAGAAACTAACCAGAGAGAAGCAGCTTCATCCTCCATCGCTGTTAGCGGACGTAGCTGTGCGTCAGCTTTACAGGCGTACCAGAAACACGATACAAAGTTTCCGGCTGTAGGATGTAAAATGTTCTGTTGTCAGTACTGAACACATTTAAAGTCTGTTTTCAGCTCCGCCGGTCGGTGGATCCGGTTCAGTTAGGAGGGAAAAACCTTCTGTCTTCCTCATGTGATCTCTAAGTTGGTTCATGGTTCTCCATGATGATCATCATTCAGTCTTTAGCAAAAAGCTGTTAAATGTTGATGAACTCATAAGTGGCTCTGCATATTCAGTCCTAATAAAGAGAAAAGTCACCTGTTGTAACCGTCAGAGCTCATAAAGTCATTACCAACATGATTTAACTCTGATCTTAAAGCCAACAGCAGGTTTTACTCTGGCAGAATAAAGACGGCGGTGAAATGAAATGGAAAAGCAGCAGCAGCAGTTTAAGGTTGTGATGAGTTTTTAAAGTGTTTGAGTCCATCTGAGCTCTCATCATGACCATCGACGTCACCGCCATCCGCTTTACCTTCCCCTCCTTTAACGTTTGGCAGTGGAGGCGTGTGGCGTCTGAATGCAGCTCTTCAGGTTTTGGATGCTCTGGGTTTGCTGGGAGAGACTTCATGAAGAGACTCTTCTTCTCCCTGATGCTTTTCCTTCCTGGTGTTTCGTGACACAAAGCTTCTGATGAATAAAACTAAATAATCTGAAGCTGAGCTCCAGTTTGTCTGATGAGTTTCCGTCATTCTTTGCTGAGTTTCTGTTTCTCGTTGTGTCATCTTCCTGCTGGTTTCATTCATAGCTGTGAAACTTCTTCCTGACAGAAGCGTTTCTGCAGAATCGTTCCCAGAGAGGATCCGTCTGGTCCGTCTGCGGCTGGCAGGCTGACATCTGGGCTGATCACGCTGCTGCGAACTGTCACTGGACCAGATGGTTTATCAAGTCAGAGCCGGAGAGGAAAACAGACAAGAGGACAAACAAACAGCCATCAAAGTGTTGGCATCCCTCTGACTCCTGCTTCCTCTGAAACTCAGGACAGGAAGTCGTATTTCTGGGTTTCGTTCCTCAGACGGTTCCTTCCAGAGCAGCAGATGTTTTATTCTGTTTCAGACGGAGCGAAGGAGCGCCGCTTCCTTTCTAATGATCCAGAGTGAAGCCGTAAGCTGAGCGCGTCGCCCACAGGGAGGCTGGGATTCCCGGCCATGATGGGAGCAGCAGGACGCCAGAGGCCGGCCGGCCGCTTTCTGCTCCTTTAAACATCCATTTTTTTAAAGTTCCTGGAATCAAAGGCTTCTGAGCTCTTCTCTCAGAAACTCACAAATACTGTTTCCCCATAAAAATCTGCCTTATTGGTGCAGAAACCAAAGAAATGTTGAAGCGTTTCATCACCGCTGTGTCCAATAAAACGGTTTTATTGGAACAAAACTGTTCTTGTTGTTTTCTGTTCTTTCTATAACATCAGACAGAAAACAAATGGAAACGTTAAAAATGGGAAACAGAGAAAACACATTTCTACTGGTTTGTATGAAAAGAAGCAGTTTGATCGTTTAGCACAAAATAATAATTTGAAACCAACAGAGGAAAAGTTTTTCTGTTTCTCTCTGAAAGAATCACAATAATCCAGATTTGTGATGGATGATCAGAATATTTCTGATTTTATCGCTACTGTACATCATTTTAACAGAAATCTTTTTCACTTATGATTCTAACATTTCCTGACTGAAGGTTTGATTATTTTCAGATTCTTTGGTCCAAAGATGATTTCTGTTTGACTTATTTAATAAAAATACTTGAGTATCATCAGCGTAGCAGTCGAGGTAAATTCAGTTTGTCTATTTGTGGTAAAGTAGTAGCAGCATCATGATGTGGGCTTTTTTAAGTTATGCAGAACAGAAGTTAACATGATTTAGCATAAAATTGATCAAACTGTTTGGAGTTAATTTGAATATTTGGCTTTGAATTGTAGCAAATCATCCAGTAGAGTTGATGTGTTTGTTTAGTGAAATCGTAAATTGTTTTTAAATGTGAATATTTGTTCTTTTAGCTGGATAAATTCAATAAAAATGAAAACTTCGGAGATGTTGTTGTATTCTAGATGTTGGTGTTCACATCCAAGCAGAACCAGAACTATTTGCTCAGCACGTTTATGAAACCAGATTTTCATGCTGACTCAGTTTTTCATGGCAGCAGATTGACGGAGACAGAACCGGACAATCTCAGAGTTTCTCCGCCAGGCGCTAACAGGCGAAGCCCGTAAAGGTCAGCCGTCCTGCCAGAGCCGCAAACTCTGAATTATTCATCTTCACTGTGGAAATCGGTTCCACGGCAGCGCTGTCCGCATTTACAGGCAACATTTACTGTCTAATTAGAAGATAATCAACAAGTATATTGGATTTCACAAGGTGGAGCCTGAAGCGCAGCCAACTGGAGTTTAGCTCTGCAAGATGAATTATTTCCATCTGCTGATAATTGTTTTAATAAAAGCCGTCATGTATCATCAGCGCGTGGAAAGTAAGAAGGTTAAAGCCGAAGCTAAAGGACAATAAAAGTTTTCCAGCTGGAGAAACTTGTTTAACATCTGATTGGTGAAATGAAGCTGAATTTGGTGCTGCAGCAATAAAAATAATCTCATGATGAAATGTTTTAAAAACAGATTTTAATCTGAGAAGCAAAAAAAGTTATGAGTTATAATAACCTGATTATTTATTTCCATTTGTCTTGATGATCCGATCTGATCGGATCATTTCTGTTCTGATTTTCTAATAAATCACAGATGAATGAAGGAGAATCATTAAACTGTTAGAATATGAATTATAATCAAACTAAAAACATTCAAACATTTAAAGTTCTTATTTTACACAAAATGTTAGCATCATTTCTGGTTGATTTCAATTCTTTAAAACTGTTTGGAAAACTCTTATAAACTCTTATTAATTTATAACGCACTTTTCATTAATAAAAATCTCAAAGTGCTACATCGTGCAGCTAAACACATAAAATCAACAATCCAAAACAGACAGTCATTTAAAAGTGGAGTAAGCTTGTCTAAAAAGAAAAGTTTTCAAGCCGGTTTTAATATCGGACAATAATTACGGGGCTCTCAAATAGTCCGGGAGGGAAATCCATAGCTGAGGAGCCACAGCAAATACCCGATCACCCGTAGTCCTTAGTGTTGATCGAGGAAGATGGAGAGGATTACAGGCTCGGGATTGTAAGGATCTAGAAGTTCAATGTGAAATAAGCAGTCCTTCAAATAATCCGGTGAGGTTCCTATAGACAGTTTTGAATCGTTTTGAAGTTTTGAATCGTTTTGAATCATTTTGAATCGTTTTGAAGTTTTGAATTGTTTTGAATTATTTTGATTTGTTTTGAAGTTTTGAATTGTTTTGAATCCTTTTGAATCGTTTTGAATCATTTTGAATCGTTTTGAAGTTTTGAATCGTTTTGAATCATTTTGAATCGTTTTGAAGTTTTGAATTGTTTTGAATTATTTTGATTTGTTTTGAAGTTTTGAATTGTTTTGAATCCTTTTGAATCGTTTTGAATCATTTTGAATCGTTTTGAAGTTTTGAATCCTTTTGAATCGTTTTGAAGTTTTGAATCCTTTTGAATTGTTTTGAAGTTTTGAATCCTTTTGAATTGTTTTGAATCCTTTTCAATTGTTTTGAATCGTTTTGAAGTTTTGAATCCTTTTGAATTGTTTTGAAGTTTTGAATCCTTTTGAATTGTTTTGAAGTTTTGAATCCTTTTGAATTGTTTTGAATCGTTTTGAATTGTTTTGAAGTTTTGAATCCTTTTGAATTGTTTTGAAGTTTTGAATTGTTTTGAATCATTTTGAATCGTTTTGAATTGTTTTGAAGTTTTGAATCCTTTTGAATTGTTTTGAAGTTTTGAATCCTTTTGAATTGTTTTGAATCGTTTTGAATTGTTTTGAAGTTTTGAATCCTTTTGAATTGTTTTGAAGTTTTGAATCCTTTTGAATTGTTTTGAAGTTTTGAATTGTTTTGAATCATTTTGAATTGTTTTGAATTGTTTTGAAGTTTTGAATCGTTTTGAATTGTTTTGAATTGTTTTGAATTGTTTTGAATCGTTTTGAAGTTTTGAATTGTTTTGAAGTTTTGAATCATTTTGAATCGTTTTCAATTGTTTTGAATCGTTTTGAATTGTTTTGAAGTTTTGAATCCTTTTGAATCGTTTTGAAGTTTTGAATCCTTTTGAATTGTTTTGAAGTTTTGAATCCTTTTGAATTGTTTTGAATCCTTTTGAATCGTTTTGAAGTTTTGAATCCTTTTGAATCGTTTTGAAGTTTTGAATCCTTTTGAATTGTTTTGAAGTTTTGAATCCTTTTGAATTGTTTTGAATCCTTTTCAATTGTTTTGAATCGTTTTGAAGTTTTGAATCCTTTTGAATTGTTTTGAAGTTTTGAATCCTTTTGAATTGTTTTGAAGTTTTGAATCCTTTTGAATTGTTTTGAATCGTTTTGAATTGTTTTGAAGTTTTGAATCCTTTTGAATTGTTTTGAAGTTTTGAATTGTTTTGAATCATTTTGAATCGTTTTGAATTGTTTTGAAGTTTTGAATCCTTTTGAATTGTTTTGAAGTTTTGAATCCTTTTGAATTGTTTTGAATCGTTTTGAATTGTTTTGAAGTTTTGAATCCTTTTGAATTGTTTTGAAGTTTTGAATCCTTTTGAATTGTTTTGAAGTTTTGAATTGTTTTGAATCATTTTGAATTGTTTTGAATTGTTTTGAAGTTTTGAATCGTTTTGAATTGTTTTGAATTGTTTTGAATTGTTTTGAATCGTTTTGAAGTTTTGAATTGTTTTGAAGTTTTGAATCATTTTGAATCGTTTTCAATTGTTTTGAATCGTTTTGAATTGTTTTGAAGTTTTGAATCCTTTTTAATTGTTTTGAAGTTTTGGATCGTTTTGAATTGTCTCCCGCTCCACCCTGCTGACGGACTCAGCTGTTTTTTAAAAACTCTGTCTGCTCTGTTTGCTGTTAATATTCTGTTTTTCTTAATGACTGAACAAGGCAGAAATGACCCATTTTCTTCACGTCATTAAAATTCATTAAACTTTAATCTGATCGGCTTCTAATTTAAAACACAGATGATGAATCGCAGCAGCCTCAACATGGAGAGAAGCCTGATTCTCCAACAAGCCCAGCGCCGCCATGGCAACCAGGCAGAGCCAATCGCATCGCAGCGATGAGAGGATGGGGGTTTAAAAACCTGCCGCACCATGAAGCACAGTCACACGTAGCTTCACCGCTGGAAAGAAGCTAAATATTTACTTTATTCTTAAATGATTTTTCCACAGGACAAAGTTGAAAGAGTTCTCAGAAAACTTCAGTTCTAGTAAATAAAACAGGAGAATTCCTGATTGATCAAGACAGACTGATAATAATCCATCATGTTTGTGGTTTTGAGTTTTTTCTTCTGGATTTTATATTTCTGATGGATCGAAAATGATGGAAACATTCAGGTCATCATTTTAAAAACAAAAATATCTTTTCACATTTACCTACTGCACATGGAAAACACCTGCTTTAGATTAGATTAGATTAGTTTAGATTACATTAGATTAGTTTAGTTTTAGTTTAGTTCAGTTTAGTTTTAGATTAGATTAGTTTAGATTAGATTAGTTTAGATTAGTTTAGTTTTAGATTAGATTAGATTAGTTTAGTTCAGTTTAGTTTTAGATTAGATTAGTTTAGATTAGTTTAGATTAGTTTAGATTAGATTAGATTAGTTTAGTTTTAGATTAGATTAGTTTAGATTAGTTCAGATTAGATTAGTTTAGATTAGATTAGTTTAAATTAGATTAGTTTAGTTTTAGATTAGATTAGTTTAGATTAGATTAGATTAGTTTAGATTAGATTAGTTTAGTTTTAGATTAGTTTAGTTCAGTTTAGTTTTAGATTAGTTTAGATTAGAATAGTTTAGATTAGTTTAGATTAGATTAGTTTAGTTTAGGTTTAGATTAGTTTAGATTAGATTAGATTAGATTAGTTTAGTTTTAGATTGGATTAGTTTAGATTAGATTAGTTTAGTTTTAGATTAGATTAGTTTAGTTCAGTTTAGTTTTAGATTAATTGGTTTAGTTCAGTTTAGTTAGTTTAGATTAGTTTAGTTTTAGATTAGTTTAGTTTAGTTTTAGATTAGATTAGTTTAGATTAGTTTAGTTTTAGATTAGATTAGTTTAGATTAGTTTAGTTTTAGATTAGTTTAGTTTTAGATTAGATTAGTTTAGATTAGTTTAGTTTCAGATTAGATTAGGTTTAGTTTAGATTAGTTTAGTTGTAGATTTGGATTAGTTTAGTTTTAGATTAGATTCGTTTAGATTAGATTAGTTTAGTTCAGTTTAGTTTTAGATTAGTTTAGTTTAGTTTTAGATTAGATTAGATTAGTTTAGATTAGTTTAGTTTAGTTTTAGATTAGATTAGTTTAGTTTTAGATTAGTTTAGTTTAGTTTTAGATTAGATTAGTTTAGATTAGTTTAGTTTTAGATTAGATTAGTTTAGTTTTAGATTAGATTAGTTTAGATTAGTTTAGTTTTAGATTAGTTTAGTTTTAGATTAGATTAGTTTAGATTAGTTTAGTTTTAGATTAGTTTAGTTTTAGATTAGATTAGTTTAGATTAGTTTAGTTTCAGATTAGATTAGGTTTAGTTTAGATTAGTTTAGTTGTAGATTAGATTAGTTTAGTTTTAGATTAGATTCGTTTAGATTAGATTAGTTTAGATTAGTTTAGTTTTAGATTAGTTTAGTTTAGTTTTAGATTAGATTAGTTATGTTAGATTAGTTTAATTTTAGATTAGATTAGTTTAGTTTAGTTTAGTTTTAGATTAGATTACATTAGATTAGATTAGATTAGATTAGATTAGATTAGATTTAGTTTAGTGTTTTGAACTGGGTAAAGAGAAGAACCAGAACCAGCGCTAACTGTGTCAGATGTATTGATCTGAGTAACATCCTGATGTCATCAGCTGTAAATAAATCAATAATATTGATCATATCTGATGGGTTTTTGGTGACTATAAGTGTTGACCCTTATAAAAGGGGACAGTTACAAGAGAACAAATGATCAGATGAAACCAGTGGCCTTTACTTGTTCTTGTAATGTTTGTAAAGAGCGCACGAGGCCCCCTAGTGGGCTCTTGACTATGGCGCCAACTCTTTCAGACAAAGGACTATATTTCTTGCACACACCAAATCAAACTAAATTAGGATAATCAAACAATTGGATCTAATATTAAAATGGTCAAATTAATATCATACCCTGCAACATAAGCTCATTAGCAAACAGAGTTGGAGATTTTAACCCTGATTGTTCTTACAGGATGTGAAGGAAAACCCAGTTTCTGTGCCAGCAGTTCATTCTGCAGAGCGAAATGCCCTCACCCCGGCCTCGGTGTTTTTAACTTCTTTTTGTGGTGCCATTTTGAAAATTATTTCCATAAACCAGGCAGGAAGCTCCTCCAGACTCTGCTAATTCAGAGAGCTGCAGGTATTTACTGCAACATGTAAATATGTCTGTAACGGCGTCAGACTTCACTGCTGAAGCAAAATATGATGCAGCTCTTTGCAACTTAACTGCAGAACATTTGGACCATGAACAAAATGAAACACTGAGGCGGAATATTGTGGTGGGATGAACAGAGTGTTGACTCCCAGTTCAATTTTTAGCATTTCTAAAATATTCCAAACAAAATGCAGGTGAAAAACCTCGACACAAAGCAGCCAATCCAGTCGCCCCAGTCGTTCTCCTGAGTGCTGATTGGTTGCATCTATGAGTACAAATAAGGCAGACTGAAGATGTTAGCATCTATGCTAACGCTAAGTCCTGTGCATGTTTAGGAGACTCTAAAAACAGGCGTCGTCTCCCTAACAGGCCGATTCTGGTTTTTACCTCCAGGTTCCCATCGGTCCATAGAAATACGTAGAGATTACAGGTGCTTTTATTTTCTGCTTCTTGTTTTTGGTTTATATTTTCCATCTGGCATGATGATAGATCTGTTTTCATGCGTGTTGCTGTAAAGAGCCGGCTGCCTTTTAAAGCTGTAATCAGTTTCGCCATCAGGCCTGAGTTTCTGCACGCGGCAGCAGGAAGCCGTTCGGATGAACTCCGAGGAAAGGTCTGGGCTTTGTGCTGATGAGCAGAGGGAGTCCTGCAGCCCGATGGGGTCACAGCGATAGCTGCAGCAACGCTCACATCACCCACACCATCCGAAGGCAACAGAATATTCATTAAACCTCCACAATAAGACAGAATTTAATCTTCCAATTTAATTATAAGGTCGGCGCTCAGGAAGGCTTTGGTCTAGATTCTGTTCCCTGGGAGATTGGCCCTCTTTCCCGACTCCCACAATGAGAAGCAGAGCATCGTTTCCTCCAGCAGCAGCAGACCTGCCACCGCTGCTGCTTTTGTTCCTGGAGGAGGAATAATGAGCGAGGAATGAGAAGGAGACACAGGAAGTGTGGCCATTACTGGCCTGTTAGAGAAAACAAGCAGAACCCCAGAACACAACAGGGGAGGTACTGACCATGAGAGAGATGACTCTCTGAGCACGCCGCCACGCCGCTAATGGCTCTCACCAAACCTTTCCTGCTTCCTCGGCCTCCGAAAATATTCTGTCTGCTGTTAAAGCAGGGAGTGGAGGCTGCGTCTAATTCTGTCGGTTTTTACATTGAAAAGGATTTTAAACACTCATTTTAACTCCAAATGTAAAATGAGAGTAAACCAGAGTAAACACAGAATCAGTTTTTAACAAAGTGTTAGCTTAGCTAGCAGCTAGGCGTTAGCTAGCTGGAGGAATTCAGCTAGCAGGAAGATGTTATCGTAGCTCTGGAGGAATCCTAGTTAGCAGCTAGATGTTAGCGTAGCTCTGGAGGAATCCCAGTTAGCAGCTAGATGTTAGTGTAGCTCTGGAGGAATCCTAGTTAGCAGCTAGATGTTAGCGTAGCTCTGGAGGAATCCCAGTTAGCAGCTAGATGTTAGCGTAGCTCTGGAGGAATCCTAGTTAGCAGCTAGATGTTAGTGTAGCTCTGGAGGAATCCTAGTTAGCAGCTAGATGTTAGCGTAGCTCTGGAGGAATCCCAGTTAGCAGCTAGACGTTAGCGTAGCTCTGGAGGAATCCCAGTTAGCAGCTAGATGTTAGCGTAGCTCTGGAGGAATCCTAGTTAGCAGCTAGATGTTAGTGTAGCTCTGGAGGAATCCTAGTTAGCAGCTAGATGTTAGCGTAGCTCTGGAGGAATCCCAGTTAGCAGCTAGACGTTAGCGTAGCTCTGGAGGAATCCCAGTTAGCAGCTAGATGTTAGCGTAGCTCTGGAGGAATCCTGGACCGAAGTAGAAATGCTTCATTTTACAAACATCGGAGGATTTCCCAACATAATCAGCCTGATTAGGGTTATGGCACATCGTCCATCCCAGTGGAGTCAACGCTGAATGTTCTTAAAGGGCCGGTTGTGCCAGAATGTGTTGATAAAACCCATTAAGCTGTTAAAATATTAATAAATAGCTGTGATTGGATTTTATGATTGTTTTTCTGGGGGGTTTTATAATCATAGTCAGTTAAACCCAACGGGTTTGACCAATTCTTAGGAAACATTTCCAATAAAATCAGAAAAATGTGGAGATTTGCTGATTGTGTATGAATTTTACTGATTTGTGAAAAACTGGATGATTGATGTAATCTGGAATCTAGAGGGCCACATAAAAAGCTACGGCGGCCCAGATTTGGTCCCCGGGCCTCTAGTTTGAAACGTGATTTACGCAATGAAGGCCAGATTTAATTTCTTCTGAAACAATGCAGAATTATCAACAGACAAACAGAAAAGGACAAACTGACGGTTCAGTTCATCCTTTTCCCAAAAACTCTTCCAGCTGCCCCACATCACCACACTGCCACCACCATGTCTGACTGTATGAATATTTATTCCTGAAACTGTTACTAGGACTCATCCCTGTGGATTTCTCAATTTTATCTTCCATGAAATGTTCGTTAGGCAGCTTTTTCAGAGGCTTCATTCGTCTTCTAACCAGTCTGAGAAGTTACATTAAAAACTTTGTTTCTAAAACAAACAGGGTTTTAATGCTGTGACCAAGAAAAATTATTCTAAATGAAAATAAAGTGAAATTCCTGAAACGTGATGATCTGTGAGGGAATGTCGCCCTCTGCTGGTCGCTGTCTGTACGGCTGCTGTGTGGAAAAAGGTCTGAATGTCACAAAGTTTATCTAAAAACATAAATACTGTGAAAAAGTTACATGTTTTTGTCCTTAATATCAGAAAGTGAAACTTGTATATTATGCAGATTAATTACAGTGAATAATTAAAAAAAATTTTGTGCTCAGAAAATCCTTTTGCATGAATTACTGCATCAATGCGTCGCGGCACAGAGACCAACATGAAGATCCTCCTCTTCCTCCAGGTGCTTCTCTTTAATCCTAAATGGTTTTCAGATCCGTGGAAAACTGAATAAAAGAATCTTTTCCACACCTGCATTTATTTACAAGCTTCAACTTCAAATTAAATAATATTTAAAATATGGTGATAACTTCACAAAATACTGTGTTTGTTTTTATTTTTGATTTTGTGGGTCACAAACTGCTCATGATCTGCAGCTGAACATCAGATTCGGGTTTTTTCTCCATCCGGATTTTGTTCTGATGAAACAATTAGAGAAACTGAGGCTGAATTTCTTCTGGACCCGACAGCTGCAGCTGGATTCGGCTTCTGAAGGAACGATAATGTGGCCTTCCAGGAAAATCCATCATGTAGAGATTAACTACATATCATTAGAAAAAAAATATTTTTCATGGTTAGAGGATTAAAAAGCGAAAACAAAAACATCAAAAATCCTCTTGAAATGGAAAATTTATGTTTCCAAAGTGAAAATGATCAATTTCTGGCCCTGAACGCCTCATCAGGATGGCAGCAAGGAGACCGGACTGGGAGGAGAACCGATTCCCAGCCCTGGTCTTTCTGTATGGAGTCTCCATGTTCTCCCTGTGCATGGTGGGTTTTCTCCAGGTTCTCCGGTTTCCTCCCACAGTCCAAAAACATGTCAGGTTAATTGGCCTCTCTAAATAGCCCCTAGGTGTGCCTCTGTGTTGCCCTGCGACAGACAGGTGACCCGTCCAGGTGACCCGTCCAGGTGACCCCGCCTCTCGCCCGGAACGATAGCTGGAGAGGCAGCAGCTCCTCCTGGCCCCCCTAAGGGACCAGGTGTTAGAAAATGGATGGATGGATTAAAACGGTCACCATGCTGGGACAGTTCAGGCTCCTGCTCAAAAACAACCAATCAGAGCCAGGGGCGGGGCTTACTGCTGTCAATCAATCTGAGTGACAGCAACAGTTTTAATATTTAAGTTTATAAAAGCTAGACTGAAGCTTTTAACCCTTGAGAACTTCTAGCATTTTAATTCCAAATGTCTATCATCTCTGAAAACTGATTTATTTTTTCTGATTAATTTGAAGCTTTTAATTTACTGACAAAGTCACAATATTCAACCTTTCATGTACATTTTTGCATTTGCATATCAAATACCATCCAAGTTTTTTCCTTTAAAAAAACTTCTTAATTATATTAATGTAGAAAATTCAGAGCGTTTTCATAATTTTACTCCTTATTCCTGTTTTTGTATTTTTATTTATCTACATTAGAAATATTCCCCTGTCATAAAACATTTATTTCATGTGATGTCATCAGTAACTGTCCGCAGCAGATTGGTGTGAAGATTTTTATTCTGCTCAACAAAAATCAAACTATTTTCACAGCATCACCAGGAAACTCATTTCTGCAGTAAATAAAAGTGTCTGATAAATAAAATGATTGTTTCTGTTCCTGGAGGAATCAGCTGGACTTCAGCCTCTTTGAGTCGCCGCTGTGTAGCGGCGCCCCCTGCTGGCCTCTCTTTGCTCCTGCCTGCACCACCGGGCTGCAGCCGCCTCCTCTGCGGCTCCTCAGCTCCCGCTGCTCCTCCATCTCCTCCAGCTCCTCAGCAAACAGCGTCTTCAGAGCAGCGGTGAGTTTAGGGAGAGTTTTAAAGTCTCTGAAGCTGACCTGGAAGAAACAAGTCATCCTTAAAACCAGAGTTCATGGCAGATTTTACTTCTGCATGTCGTAGCAGAGCCTTACTTTCATGTGGTCGAAGGAGATTCCCACTTTGTCACTGAAGTCTTCACTGAAGAGCGGGATCTTGGCGTAGCGTTGGCTGAAGTGGTTCAACATGATGAAGTCGGCGTTCATCTTCATGCCGATGCCGATGGCCTGCGAGGTCGTGCTGCAGAAAACATCAATTACAGATATTAAAAATATCCAGAACCAGAAAACACAAACCAATTTATAGTTATCTATAAAAAATGTCACAAAAAGCAGGAGAGTCTGAAAAGCTCCAGAGGAGAAGTGATGGGCTGCCGTCTCACCTGTGTCGTTTCTCCACAGCTTGTTCCAGCAGCTCGTCCTCCAGCGTGGCTTCATGGATCAGCAACGTCGCTTCATTTCCTGGAAACATCCCCACAAACGTTTAACCCCTCGCTCCCCAGAGGAACCAGCCGCGTCCCAGTCAGGACTGGGAACAAGCAGCCAGTAAAGGAAGACCTACTGGGAGCTTCTGCTAAACACACAAACATTAAACAGTGAATTCAGTTCTGACCTTTTAAACCATAATAAGATCTTTGTCCACAGAAATGTATGAACTTTGTCCAGCCTGGGAATATTAGCAGCTAGTTAGCGGTAGCCTCAACCGCCTCGAATCACAGACAGCAGAGCCATGAGAGACATATTAGAGAACTGAAGGCTTCCACGCCTCACTCCTCCACGCCTCACTCCTCCACGTCTCACTCCTCCGAGCCTCACTCTTTCACGCCTCACTCCTCCACGCCTCACTCCTCCACGTCTCACTCCTCCACGTCTCACTCCTCCGAGCCTCACTCTTTCACGCCTCACCCATTCACGCCTCACTCTCTCACGCCTCACTCTCTCACGCCTCACCCTCTCACGTCTCACTCCCCCGCACCTCACTCCCCGTGCCTCACTCCTCCGAGCCTCACTCCCCCACGCCTCACTCTCTCACGCCTCACTCTCTCACGCCTCACTCCTCCACGCCTCACTCCTCCACGCCTCACTCCCCCACGCCTCACCCATTCACGCCTCACTCTCTCACGCCTCACTCTCTCACGCCTCACTCTCTCACGCCTCACTCCTCCACGCCTCACTCCCCCACGCCTCACTCCCCCACGCCTCACCCTCTCACGTCTCACTCCTCCACGCCTCACTCTTCCACGCCTCACTCCTCCACGCCTCACTCCTCCACGCCTCACTCCTCCACGCCTCACTCCTCCACGCCTCACTCCTCCACGCCTCACTCCTCCACGCCTCACTCCCTCACATCTCTAGTCTGCGCCGGTCGCTCACCGATGTGGACGAACGCGTCGCAGGGCATGGTGTCTCCAGAGAAGGCCAGCTTCCAGCCAGACTGGTGCACAAAGCTGCAGGCAAAGGCGTTCCTGCAGTGGCGCACCAGGCAGGTCCGAAACTGAGACACAGAGCGTCGATTAGCAGAACCAATCAGAAACAGAGAGCGGAGCGGAGCGGGCCGACGGCGCCGCAGACCTGCTGCAGGCTGGTCGTCCTCAGCATGGACTGGAGCGACGAATCAGGCTTCAGCTTGGAAACATCAGTGTCATCACACAGACTCCTGCTGGGGATGTGACTGAAAACCACAGAAGAAACTCAGTGAACAGTGAACCTGTTCAGACTCAGTGAACCAGTTCAGACTCAGTGAACCAGTTCAGACTCAGTGAACCAGTTCAGACTCAATGAACCAGTTCAGACTCAATGAACCTGTTCAGACTCAGTGAACCTGTTCAGACTCAGTGAACCTGTTCAGACTCAGTGAACCAGTTCAGACTCAGTGAACCAGTTCAGACTCAGTGAACCAGTTCAGACTCAATGAACCAGTTCAGACTCAGTGAACCTGTTCAGACTCAGTGAACCTGTTCAGACTCAGTGAACCAGTTCAGACTCAGTGAACCAGTTCAGACTCAGTGAACCTGTTCAGACTCAGTGAACCAGTTCAGACTCAGTGAACCAGTTCAGACTCAATGAACCAGTTCAGACTCAGTGAACCTGTTCAGACTCAGTGAACCTGTTCAGACTCAGTGAACCAGTTCAGACTCAGTGAACCTGTTCAGACTCAGTGAACCTGTTCAGACTCAGTGAACCTGTTTTATTCCAGGTTTCTGATGAAACTGAAGTGACGCTTTGAGCTGCAGCAGGTTGACGAACCTGAAGTGATGCAGGATTTCCTCACAGAAGTCGTGGTACTGACCGAGCCAGGCCAGGATCTGGACCGGAGCCACCAGGTAGACGGGGCTGAAGGGGATCCCCAGGTTGGCCTGGAGGCGCACACACACACACACACACACACACACACACACACACACACACACACACACACACACACACACACACACACACACACACACACACACACACACACACACACACCTCAGCTGAAAACCATCGATGAACTGATTCCGATATCTGATCTTTAAAGTTGGCCGATTCTGATCCGATACAGAAAAACGGCTGAACTGACTGAAAACTTTTGTTTTTTAAGAGACATAAATTTACTGAATTACAAATTAATTCCATAAATCTGACCCAGTACAGCAAGAAAACCACCAAAAGCTTCACCAGCTGGTCAAACTGTGTTCAGTCGATGCAGTTATGAGTAAAAACAGCCAATAAATGATGAACTAAAACGTTCAACTGTGTAAAAATAAACTGCAAACGGTTCAGAAAATCCAACAGGATTCTGAATAAAAAATAAAGAGTTAGACTGAATAGATCAGTTCTGACTGACCTCTGATCTATTTTCAATGATCAGAACTGATACAGATATTGATAGAGGATTGGTGCATCTCTAGGGAAACCCCGGTTACCATGCCAACGTACCAGCGCGCGTTGCCTCTGCTGCAGCAGCTTTATCAGGCCCTGAGAGGAACAGGAAGTCAGGGTTAGCACACGCCTCTGCGAACACTCACCTCCAGGTGGCGCTGCGGTTCTCACCGTGTGATGGTCGGCGTGGAGGTGGGAGATGAAGACGGCGGAGATCCTGGACAGCGCCTGGTCCACGGCGTCGCCGTAGTGTCTGCAGAGCTGACTGAAGGTTCCCTCCCCACAGTCCAGCAGCAGCGACTGACTGGAGCTACACACACACACAAACACACACACACACACACACACACAGTCTTCAGCCTGAATAATGCACGCACACGCACACACACACACACACACACACACGCACGCACACACACACACACACACACACACACACCAGGCTGTCCTACCTGATGTTGACCAGCGTTCCGCTGACGTTCCTGGTCTTCATGGGAATCGCCGACCCGGTTCCCAGAAACACAACGTGTGGGAATCCGTCAGCCGGACCTGCAGCAGGAAGCAGACTCTGTTCAGAACCGAACTCTGGATTCGGTTCTGAACCAGCCCGATCCAACTCGGCGCGCCTGGACCCACCTGAACCCTCTGCACTGGCCGTCCGGCACTTCTCCACTTCCTCCAGGAAGTTTGGAATCTCAGAAGCTTCTTTCACAAATTCCTCCGTGTTGCAGGAGGGAACGGCGTCTCTAAACACGAGACAGGATGAAAACGGACTAAAATTAAATATCCCATCACCACTGTGGAGAAAAGACGAGCAAACGGGGGAAAACCTCTGCCACTCCATGACGGGTCGCAGCTGGAACTTCAGCAGACACTCGGCTCGGACGTTCGGGACGTGTAAGGCCGCCTGCGGTTCCTGAACATAGAAATGAATAAAATAACTGATTCTGGTCCTGTTGGGTGTCAAACAAACACAGATTCAGAAACTCCAGCGATTAAAATGTTTGTTCTGGTGGATTCAGCTGCTCTCATTTCTAATTAAACTGGCCAGAAATTAAACTGAAGAAAAATATCAGAAGGCCTGATTTAATATTTAAAATTTAGACAGAGAGAAAATATATGATTATGTGCAAAGTCTGATATTTTAAAGAGCAAAATGAAAACTAAAATAAACAACAAAAAAAATTATATAAATGTAATCTGGATTTTTTTATGCAAACTGACAGCAGGAAGAAAAACTGAATCAGCCTGACGCTAATGCTAATGGGACTTTAATAAACAGGAAGAAGTAAACGGGAAGCTGTAAACAGGAAGCTGTAAACGGTAAACGGGAAGCTGTAAACGGTAAACGGGAAGCTGTAAACGGTAAACGGGAAGCTGTAAACGGTAAACCAGAAGCTGTAAACGGTAAATGGGAAGCTGTAAACAGGAAGCTGTAAACGGGAAGCTGTAAACAGTAAATGGGAAGCTGTAAACAGGAAGCTGTAAACAGTAAACAGGAAGCTGTAAACAGTAAACCGGAAGCTGTAAACAGTAAATGGGAAGCTGTAAACCGGAAGCTGTAAACAGGAAGCTGTAAACAGGAAGCTGTAAACAGTAAACCGGAAGCTGTAAACAGTAAACCGGAAGCTGTAAACAGGAAGCTGTAAACAGGAAGCTGTAAACAGGAAGCTGTAAACAGGAAGCTGTAAACAGTAAACCGGAAGCTGTAAACAGGAAGCTGTAAACAGGAAGCTGTAAACAGTAAACCGGAAGCTGTAAACAGTAAACCGGAAGCTGTAAACAGGAAGCTGTAAACAGGAAGCTGTAAACAGGAAGCTGTAAACAGTAAACCGGAAGCTGTAAACAGTAAACCGGAAGCTGTAAACCGGAAGCTGTAAACAGTAAATGGGAAGCTGTAAACAGTAAACAGGAAGCTGTAAACAGGAAGCTGTAAACAGGAAGCTGTAAACAGGAAGCTGTAAACAGTAAACCGGAAGCTGTAAACAGTAAATGGGAAGCTGTAAACAGTAAACAGGAAGCTGTAAACAGTAAATGGGAAGCTGTAAACAGTAAACAGGAAGCTGTAAACAGTAAATGGGAAGCTGTAAACAGGAAGCTGTAAACAGTAAACAGGAAGCTGTAAACAGTAAACAGGAAGCTGTAAACAGGAAGCTGTAAACAGGAAGCTGTAAACAGGAAGCTGTAAACAGGAAGCTGTAAACAGTAAACCGGAAGCTGTAAACAGTAAATGGGAAGCTGTAAACCGGAAGCTGTAAACAGTAAACAGGAAGCTGTAAACAGTAAACCGGAAGCTGTAAACAGTAAATGGGAAGCTGTAAACAGTAAACAGGAAGCTGTAAACAGTAAACAGGAAGCTGTAAACAGTAAACAGGAAGCAGGAAGTGTACCGTTGCTCTGGCGGCTCTGAGCAGAGGGAAAATGTGTGGGTGGATCATGTTGAGCTGCGTCTGGATCTTGTGGCTCCGGACGTTGTGGACCGTGCTGACGTGTTCGTTGAGGATCAGATGTTCTGTTGACGACGGGAACCTGAAAAACCCGGAGCGGACTCAGACCCTGAAACAACGCGGTCCGGTTCTAAACCGCGCGGGTCCCACCTCTCCATCCACTCTTTGTACTGATCCGTCTCCAGGACGGACTCTGGAGTCATGTGGACCACCAGCACGGCCGGATCCTCCGTCCCGCCGTCCTGGAACCTGGAAGGAGAGAGCAGTCAGCCGGACGGCTGCAGCTGCTCAGAGCCGATCCGGCCGGACGACGTTACCGTCTGAGCTGCTGGTTGGAGCACAGCGCTGGGAGGAAGTCCTCGGACGGACACTCCAGCACCAGGAAGACGGGCCCCGGGTCGATGGGGGTGCAGACCTGCTCCGGCCGGATCTGTGAGGCAAAGCAAAGCGTCAGGCGATGGAGATGTAACCCGATTACTCCCAGGGAAACAGACCCACCTCTTTTCCGTCGTGCATGATGGTTTCTCCGTTTTTCAGAGCTCTGATGAGCGGACCGATCTCTGCTGTTCCTCTGCAGAGACATTTTAGAAAGAAATCAGGAAAATCGGGACTGACTTGGGTCAGACATTAAAACATGAGACTCACACCGGCAGACCCAGGTCTTTGGCTTTAGCCACCAAGAAGTTCCCCTTCTTAGGATGAAGCTGCAGGAGAGAAAGGGATGTCAGAAACAAACATACAACCTCCCAAACTAAATCATTTTCTGGTGCTGACCTTGCACACGAAGGCGATCACCAGGGAGGAGTCTCTGGCCACTGCACTTCTTTCACCTGAGACACAAAATAAACAATTCAGACCAGAAACTGAACATGAACAGTTCATTCACACCAGTTCTGTTCAGTCCACTCTAATCCAACTCCAGTCCGTTTGTCTAGTCAAAGTCCGGTGAGGTGTGAATGTTAAGCGACCTCTGACCTCTGGTCCTACAAACCTCGGTCTGCTAGCCTAGCGCTAGCAGCAGAAACGGCTCCTGGTCTTTAGCCAAAGACTAAAGAGAAACTAAGGAAACTGACAGGCATGGTGGTGGTGGTGGGATGCTGAGGGTCAGGCTTCTTGGTTAAAGCTTTTACAGATCCAATTCTGAAGCAGCAGTAAACAGGAAGCAGTAAGCAGCAAACAGGAAGCACCTGATTCTTCTTCTCCGGTGTTGTGCTGCAGTCCACCTCTCTTTGGCGATCTGTGGCTGGGGCTGCTTCTGCCAGCCTGCGGTGAGTTTCTTCCTCTGTCTATTCCTGATTTGGCTACAAAAAACAGTAAAAATCAGATGAAAATCTGAATGCTTTCAAAAAAATTAACTCTGAAGAAATAATAATTTTAAAATCCTTTGAATTTACCAAATATGGGCACCTGGTACACAGTCATGGTTTCGTCTTTGTGCATCTCCTCAGTGTACGGTCGAACAGCTGAGAGGACATCACATCATGAACAACCTCACCACAAACACATGACATCATGTTAACTCAGAATCAGGCCTACACAGCTTGATGGCCTCCAGAGGCCCAGAGAAGGACTTGATGGCATGCAGGTAGTTCTTCTGAAACATGAAAAGATGGGAGACAGAAGGTCAGCCTCTCCATGACGCCTCACAGCAGCCGTCTGTCAAATGTTCTGCAGTTTCTCACAAGCTGTGGAGGTCCAGAGAGCACACACTCCGGGACGCCCGTTTCTTTCAGGGTTAATATCATCCCTGCAATGCACCAGATTCAGAAAATGTAAATATATTATTAATAACAGGCACAAAAATTACAAGCAATTAGTAATTACTAATGCAATGAAAGACAGATTTACATTTAAAATGACTAGTATTAACATCCAAAAAACTGAGTCTGCTGATTGAGAAATTATGTCAGCAATTATTGCAATAGACAATAATATTATTGTTTTGACATTTTCAACTTATATATTGAAATAATAATGAAAGTTTACCCTCTCAAAGACCAATAATCTTTAATTTTGTAAAGAAAACTTTAAGTATCCAAAATAAAACGATAAATAAAGCAACAACAAAAACCATAAATAAAATGGAAACAGAATTACTCAAATATTAATCAGAGTGGAAATTCACAATCACTTCTCTGTGGAAGCTGTTGAGTCCCAGCTCTGATTCAGAACATTTTGTAAAGAAACCCCAGACTCTAACACGAGAGCGTGACTTTAGCTGAGAGTTGACCTCTGACCTGACAGGCCTCCCACATTCTCCCAGCTCAGTCGGGTCAGGAAGATGTTGTCCAGCCGCGCCGCCTTCAGCCTGCGGGGGAAGCAGATCCATGTTAGCGCCGTTAGCTCTGCCAGCAGCCAGGATGAGACGCAGGTGCAGCTTACTTGTGTTCCTGCATGAGTCTCTGGGTTCCTTCTCCACAGTTGAACAGATACCTGCAGCACAGAGACGGAAAGTTTTCATCCCTACAGGCTGGAGCCTGGTTAAATAGTAATAAAGATGATCCAATACAGTTTGTGTGTGAGGATCAGATCAGTTAGAGTTCGTTTAACTGAAGCTACTGATGTGGATCTTCGGAGACCTGCCAGAAAATCCAGAACAAGTATGTATTTAATTTGCTTTAATATATCTTTTATATCTATTTAAGGGCTGCACAGTTGCTAAAGGTGTTGCTTTGCTGCAAGAAGGTTGTGGGTTTGAATCCCGGCCCGGGGATCTTTCTGCATGGTTTTCTCAGAGTATGCCTGAGTGCACTCACAGTCCAAAAACATGACTATCACTTTACAGCAGATTTCTTTGTTGAAGAAAGTCTTTAAATGCAAAGTTTGCATAAAGCAGACTGTAGGGACGTTTGGGTGAATTCAGTAAAGCCACTATATTGTTATTATGCTCTTTTTTCACGAATTTATTAATTGCAATGTTTGATCATTTAAAGAACGGTGACTTTGTGGCTCAAAATGTGGGAAAATGCTCTGAAATCCAGAAGAAACTGCAAAATAAGTAACGTTCACTGGCTGTATGTGAACTACAACCTACTAGAAGGAACCGGGCAATGCGAGTGTGCTCTTCTTTAATTAACGTACTTAAACTGAAACAAACACTTTTATCTAATATAAAGTACGTGAAGCGCCTACCTGTTGTACTCTGAGAAGACGTAAAGCGACGCGTTGCTGTCCCTGCTTCCCGCACCGACCACCTGAACGTACACGTTGGACGGTCCGTGAACGTCTCCCCGCTTGTCTCGGCTCTCCTTGGTCTTCAGCCGGCGGAGCGGCTCCTTCTGCGGCCTCTTCGCTGAGAACTGATTCCCAGAGGTCGCCATTGACCGGGAAAAGTGGAAAACAGTCCGGTAAGGAGAATAATCGCAGCGTGGGGCCGTCGCAGCGGCAGTTACAGCTCTGCCGTTCACAACCAGAAGCCTACAAAGCCTCACATGGAAACTGTTCATGCTATATACTTAAGCTAATCATTAAAATATCCGAGACAGGCGGTATTTACGATCCCAAACACCTCCGCTAGCAGTCCTGACGCATTTCCGAACAGTTGTGCATTTGTTTATCACCGAGCAGAGGCGTTGAGCCTCCTTCACGGCACGTTAAATGTTCGACACATGCGACCTCTCTTCCGGCAAGTGATAAACGTCATCAACAAGTTCCCGGTTCTTAATGCTGATTGGTTAGCGGAAGTTATTGCTTGGTCTTTGGGCCAATCAAAACGAGTTTACCGCAAAGGAGGCGGGAATAGAGCTTCTCGTTTCAGAGAAGGGTTGTAAACGATGCTACAAAATAAAACGCTGAATAATAGACAATATCTGAAAACCTCTTAACCTTCGTTTAGATATTCAGTATTAAGCTAGATTTATTTGAATGCAAACATTTTAAGGCAAAAGATTTGTATTTATTCACTGAAAGTTATTTGAAAATATTACATTGAAAATCTGTTTTTAATTTTTAAGATTGTATCCAGAGGTGTATTGTTTTTCCTAACAATCATACAATGACTATTAAAACAACTGAGTATTGAAGTATAAATTTACATTTACAGTTTTTGTATAAGTGACAAACTAAAGTGAGTTTAATTCTTTACAGAAAAGTCATTCTTATTTTTTGAAAACTTTAGATTTTTCCATGTAAAATTTTCAATAATCAAAATATGTAAAACCTTCGTATAAAATTTAATACTTATTGTTTGTTTATGCCTTTACCTAATCAAAGGATATCAATATGATAGTATTCTTGTTTTTATCTCTGAAAATTAATGGATAGATGGATCCTATGAGCCAGGCGCTTAGGTCTGAAAATACAGATACCTTTTCCATAATATGTGTTTTTTGTTTTTTTTGCATACATATTCATGCATCCATCATCTACACCCACCTGTCCATGCAGGGCTGCGGGGGTCCTGCAGTCCGAGGGCAGAGGCTGTCCGTCTATTTCCACCCTGGAAGATGCTTCAGTCAGATTTAATTTTTCCAGATTTTTCAGGACTTTATTGAAATTCTTCCTCTGGAAATATGAGCCACTGAAACCATCGACGTGAAAGGAGGATCTGAATAACCACAGATGTTTCCTTTCTGCGGCTTGATGCTTCATCATTTTAATGATATATTTATAAAAAACATGAGTCTGATTTTAACATTTCATATATTTGTCCCTCTTCGTGCTTCCCAAGCATAATGAAAACAGTATTATGTGAGTTGATCAGCGCGTGGAATCGTGTCATGGCTGAAAACAGAAGATCAGCAGGCGTACTGTAACCTGGATTGTTTCCATCCAGTGGGATTAAATGTGCCAGGCAGCAGCTGCTCCATCAGAAACAGATGAAAAGAGGAACCAAACAGTCACTGTTAACACACTGCAATTGGATTTTCTCTGCTGTTTTTTCAGCTGGTTGAAGAGCTTAAACTCATGACTATAACAGTCCTGCTTTATTTTGCATCTTCATCATGTAGTTACCTTCAGAGCTGCATTTCTGCTTAGCAAAAGCACAGGTGGTCTCTTCTGTCTAGTTTCAGTTTGCTGCAGCAAACCGCATGCAGACGGCGTCGCTTCTTCTTGGGACGTACAGAACGACCTGCTTTGTGACCTTGTTAAATGGTTTTCTAATAAACTGGCTCTGACTGAAGTAATTTTTTTACTCAACCAGCCGTTATGCAGCCATGTTTGATGAATCCACATTGTTTTAAAAATCTGCCTTCAGAGAATAATTTATCCACATTTTCCTTACCTGAATGAATATTTAATATTTTTGCACTTGGCTGAACTCTGGTGTCCAAAAAGTGGTGAAATGTTTCTTTAATGCTGGACTGAGCTGCAACCAGCAAACAAAACACTAAACATTAAACTGAAGGTGTGATAAAGAAAGTGGTTAAATGTAACAATCACTTCATGAATTATTCATTAACTGCAGTTAAGTTTGGACAACATTAAAGCTAAAATGGTGAAACAAACTAAATACTTTCCTAACTTTCCCCCTCTGCGTAGGAACCCTGTGAAGCTCTGGGAATGTTGTAAAGATCCTTCACTCACATGTTACACTTTTCTTTTATTCACATCTTCAATGTGAATTAAAACAGCAGCAGGAACCAAGCAGACAGTCTGAGGTCAGGTCACCCTGACAGCTGTGTGTCTGTCCTGAACGGTTCATCCAGGTCCTGCTTCCTCTCAGATCCAGCCTCACTCCGGACCGGCGCTTCACTTCCAGCATCACGGCTCCTCTCAGTGCGTCTCACACTAATTCCAGTTTCAGCGCCTCTTGGATGAAAGAAGGCAGATTCAGCTCAGGTAGAAGCAGAAGCCTGTTGCCTTGGATACAGAAGCTAAACGTGGTTTTAACTCTGCAGGTCGGCTGTGAAGCAGGAAGAGTAAATGTTCTCCTCCTTCAGCAGTACGCCTCCACCTGCTGCTCCGGTGGATGCTCCACCTCCTCAAACACGTACGGCGCTCCGGTGGAAGGCTTGTGGCCGTTTACCAGCGGTTCTGGCAGAACCTGCAGGTCCGCCGGAGATGCAGTCAGGTACATGTTCCACACCTGCTCAGGCAGACCCAGCTCCATCATCTTCTGCTTGATCAGCAGGTTCTTCTCGATGTTGTGCCGCTTGTATTTAAACTCTATGATGGTCTTGGTGTATCTGTTCAGGGTTGTGACTGCAGAGCCCATGCAGGTGCCGAACGAGCACCAGGCTAAGCTGCAAAGAGCCACAAAAAGAGACAATACAGTCATTCAGGTTAAATCAGAGCAGCTTTTCAGTTCTTATGAAGTTCAGTTATGGATTGAATCATAACTGAATCTCAACTCGTTTCTCTCTTTATGAAACTAGATTCTGTTGAGACATTGAGGAAGTTCTTACGCATAAGACCAGCTGTAGTCCCAAGTCTTGGGCCTCCAGTCTTCAGGTCCCATAGAGACGGAAAGATGGAATATGGTGGTGAACATCATGTGGGCGACCATCCCACAAAGGCCTGAGCAGAGCAGACGTCAAAACGCTCCAGTGACTTTTCAAGACCATTTACAGTGTTTCGACACTTTTTAAAATCTCATTTCTAGAGTCTCAGGTTGGTTTGAGCATCTATTAGGGTCGAGCATGAAGGAAGGAGAAACAGCCGGATTAAAACTACATTTCATTTATTTTTGTAACTTTTACCCAAACCAGGAAATCATGTACAGTGAAGCAGAGCAGCGAGGTGAACGCAGCCGGCTCGCTCTGACTCAGTATGTCTGCAGCAGCTTTTTCTGGGATTAACAAAGAACAACAGGGGGGAGGGGAGGGGGAGGGGGACCTCTGGGCGGATCTGGGAACAGCCCAAACCGTTGCCCCGGTTCCAATCGGATTACTCCACAAACCAGCAAATCCTCCGAGGCAGCGAGTGGCCGCAGATCAGTCAGCTGCTCTGATGCTTGACTGCAGCGTCCGGCGCATTCAGCCTGGCTGACCTGCTGCCCCGCTGCAGCCGCCGCCGCTGCTGCTGCTGCTGCTGCTGCAGCTCAGCAGCAACTGCTGCTGCCCCACTGTGTGTGGCTGATGGGCCACCACACACACTGGGGCAAAAGTCAGCACATTTTATCAGCTGAACCCCAAAACACACAGCGTACACATAAAGGATGTGAAAGGAGTCAATGAAAGGGTGAAAGGTCATTCCTGAGGTTCAACCTGTTCCCCATTTCTTCATAGCTTGTTTTGTATGGAGCTACATTAGCCTCAAAAACATCCACAAAGCATACAACATAATGTGCATAATAATGCATAAATGCGTACCTGAACTTCACATTTGTGTTTCTCAAGTTGCCACGTTTCAAACACACCGATAGAAACACGCTGCCCGTACACATCGGTACACCTGAGCTGCACTGAGTCAGAGACACGTTCAGCATCTCATCTGTGAATCCTGTTCAGTTAGAAAGTCTCTGATGCTGAAGGTTGGCTGATCCGTCCGTGTCTCTACCTGTTCAGTCTGAAACGTGGCAATTTGAGAAACTGTTTAACAAATGTGAATGTTCATTTATGCATCATTAGACACATTTGTATATTATGTTGCACATTTACAAATGTCTCTGTTTAGGCCCTGTGGATGTTTTTGAGCCTGATGTAGCTCCGTAGTTGTGCTGTTACCTGAGAGGGCGGTGCACATGGCGGCGAAGGCACTGAGTTTCAGCTTGTTCATGACGCTGAAGCAGCGGCTCTGCTCCAGAATCATCAGAACCCCGCCCACGAAGAGCAGAGCCAGGTACAGGCTCTCTGCAACCACACACAGCCACAGGACGCCTGGAGGGCAGAGGTCAGAGGTCAGCAACCACACACAGCCACAGGACGCCTGGAGGGCAGAGGTCAGAGGTCAGCAACCACACACAGCCACTGGACGCCTGGAGGTCAGAGGTCAGCAACCACACACAGCCACAGGACGCCTGGAGGGCAGAGGTCAGAGGTCAGCAACCACACACAGCCACAGGACGCCTGGAGGGCAGAGGTCAGAGGTCAGCAACCACACACAGCCACTGGACGCCTGGAGGGCAGAGGTCAGAGGTCAGCAACCACACACAGCCACAGGACGCCTGGAGGGCAGAGGTCAGAGGTCAGCAACCACACACAGCCACTGGACGCCTGGAGGGCAGAGGTCAGCAACCACACACAGCCACAGGACGCCTGGAGGGCAGAGGTCAGAGGTCAGCAACCACACACAGCCACAGGACGCCTGGAGGTCAGAGGTCAGCAACCACACACAGCCACAGGACGCCTGGAGGGCAGAGGTCAGAGGTCAGCAACCACACACAGCCACAGGACGCCTGGAGGGCAGAGGTCAGAGGTCAGCAACCACACACAGCCACTGGACGCCTGGAGGTCAGAGGTCAGCAACCACACACAGCCACAGGACGCCTGGAGGGCAGAGGTCAGAGGTCAGCAACCACACACAGCCACAGGACGCCTGGAGGGCAGAGGTCAGAGGTCAGCAACCACACACAGCCACTGGACGCCTGGAGGGCAGAGGTCAGAGGTCAGCAACCACACACAGCCACAGGACGCCTGGAGGGCAGAGGTCAGAGGTCAGCAACCACACACAGCCACTGGACGCCTGGAGGGCAGAGGTCAGCAACCACACACAGCCACAGGACGCCTGGAGGGCAGAGGTCAGAGGTCAGCAACCACACACAGCCACAGGACGCCTGGAGGTCAGAGGTCAGCAACCACACACAGCCACAGGACGCCTGGAGGGCAGAGGTCAGAGGTCAGCAACCACACACAGCCACTGGACGCCTGGAGGTCAGAGGTCAGCAACCACACACAGCCACAGGACGCCTGGAGGGCAGAGGTCAGAGGTCAGCAACCACACAGCCACTGGACGCCTGGAGGGCAGAGGTCAGCAACCACACACAGCCACAGGACGCCTGGAGGGCAGAGGTCAGAGGTCAGCAACCACACACAGCCACAGGACGCCTGGAGGGCAGAGGTCAGAGGTCAGCAACCACACACAGCCACTGGACGCCTGGAGGGCAGAGGTCAGCAACCACACACAGCCACAGGACGCCTGGAGGTCAGAGGTCAGAGGTCAGCAACCACACACAGCCACTGGACGCCTGGAGGGCAGAGGTCAGCAACCACACACAGCCACTGGACGCCTGGAGGGCAGAGGTCAGCAACCACACACAGCCACTGGACGCCTGGAGGGCAGAGGTCAGAGGTCAGCAACCACACACAGCCACTGGACGCCTGGAGGGCAGAGGTCAGAGGTCAGCAACCACACACAGCCACTGGAGGTCAGAGGTCAGCAACCACACACAGTCAGTGATGCTAAACTTTAAATAGGCCGTTTGGTTCTGTCTGGTTTCTATTTTTTGTCTTTGATTCACATCCAGTCAAACGTCTGGAGTCTGTCTGGGTTACAGGAAGTGTTGGGTAAGTTTTATTCTTAAGAAATGTCATTTTTCCTGACAATAAACCCAAATAAAGGCAAATTATTAAATGTTTTCAAAGAAAAACGTTTAAATCATAAATTTACTAACCTCTTTGATGTTCAGGTGCAATCTCAGCAAAACTTCGACAATCAAATCCTGTGAAATAAAAGAATAAATACATAAATAAAACTTTCAGACACACATAATGAATAAAACATCCGATGTTTTACACATAGTATGTTTTAATACTATGTTTATACTCAATTTAATACTAAATTATGTCTAAATTTTCTTTACAAAATGATAAAAGTTTTTCATAAATATAATTCTAAAAAAATCTGTACAGAAGCAACTTTTACATATTTTTCTTTAATAAAATGGAGAAAAGCTTTGAAAGCCAAGCAGGGTTTTATGAAACACGATTCATTTGTGGACGACAGAAATAATCTGTTTCTTCAGATTATTTTCTTCCCAAAACTGGAAATAAAAGAAGAAAAATAGAAACTAAAGTTGACAAAATGTCGTTGTAAAGTAAAAACCCTGAATAAGCTCAAAGGGACCTGAAGCAGTTCAGCTCTGAGGCGGTGAACAGATTTCAAAGTGATCCATGACAGAACCAGAGGTGAAAGGTCAAACTCACAGGTGTTTAGGGCTGAATGGAAGCTGCACTAGAACAGAGAAGTTTATGTCCAGTCATTTCATCTTTAGTCAGAAGCTTCTCCAGAACCACTGTGACACTGACCTCTACAGGAGAGCAGCCATGTTAGCTTCATTAATGGCTTTTCAGATAAAGAATCAGTTCAGGAATTGAACTGAACTGATTCTTTGTTTCCAGATAACATGATAATTATCATTTTAAATCTCATTTCCAGTAGTTATCCTCTTCTCTGAGCTCGGTTAGCAAATCTAAACAAACTTTTCTTCTTTCATGTTTTCACTTGTCTGATAAATCAGTGAAGGACATCATTACTTCCTACTGCGTATATTTAGCATATTTTATGTATTTTATATATTTTATGTTTGGTATTTTTACCCTAGAATCAACCAGAAACAACTGATGGTGTTTAGTTTGAACATCAAAAATCATCTCATCATCAATAATATGAAATTCCTTCTTGCTCAAATATATTTCTGTTTTCTTTTAATACTTTCTAGTATATTAATTAACTAATGAATTTACTTTAAAAACATTTTCTGTGTTTTTTATCTGTTAATTTTCTGTGTGGATGGTTTCCTGGAGGGAAGCTGATTCAGCAGCAGTTTGACTTTATTTTGAAGAGATTTGGCTTTAAATAAAAGCTTTGTGGTTTTTTTACCTGCTGTTGTTTTTAATCCTGTGCTCATTTCCTGATCTTTCATTTTTTCTGTTATTTTGCTCTTTTTTGCTGCTCGCATGCTGCCCTTCCTCCAGTGCCAGACCAGTGCAACCAGTAACCAGCTGTAGAACAAACTCACAGATAAAGTCAGTTTTGTAAATCTGTTAAAGACAGAAATCAGTTAAAGTAACTGATTCTGTAACTGGTTCAAATAAAATGATTCAGCTGCAGTTTTGATTTTTAAGTTGCATTTTAATACAGATGGAAACAGGATGCTGTTATAAAACCAGTCAGTTCAATCAGATCCACAGAGAAACCAATCAGTCCACTTCAACATGAAGGTAGAGTCAGAATCAAATCCATATACATTTTCTAATTTAGTTCTATAAAACAATGCAGTCAAATTTAGTTTATGATCATCAATAAAACTAGTTTCTGATCTAAGAAAACATTTGATTTTGCAACAATTGACTGACTTAGCAGCAAACTTTGCAGCAATCCCTCCCAAAACTCACATGGTGACATTTTAGCAGCTGACCTCACTGAGCCATGGCAGCAACACCTCCTCTTAGGCTGGCATGTTGCAGTAGAAAGCATTTGATTGCACTGGTTAGCTAACTTTGCAGCAATGCTCTCTGGCAGCAGATGATTACATCAGTTCATTTGAAGCAATCCTTTCTGGTCATTTCATTTTTCTCTGTTACTTATTTTAGTATTTTTGTTCATTGAGTTTGAAATATTGCTAATTCTTTACCAGTCAGTGGTTTGATTTGTGCTTTATGACCCAAACAGGAGCAGAGATACCGTTCACATCTGCAGCATCATCATACCGTTCACATCTGCAGCATCATCATACCGTTCATATCTGCAGCATCATCATACCGTTCACATCTGCAGCATCATCGTACCGTTCACATCTGCAGCATCATCATACCGTTCATATCTGCAGCATCATCATACTGTTCACATCTGCAGCATCATCGTACCGTTCACATCTGCAGCATCGTCTTACCATTCACATCTGCAGCATCGTCTTACCATTCACATCTGCAGCATCATCATACCGTTCATATCTGCAGCATCATCATACCGTTCACATCTGCAGCATCATCATACCGTTCACATCTGCAGCATCATCATACCGTTCACATCTGCAGCATCATCGTACCGTTCACATCTGCAGCATCGTCGTACCATTCACATCTGCAGCATCATCATACCGTTCACATCTGCAGCATCATCATACCGTTCATATCTGCAGCATCATCATACCGTTCACATCTGCAGCATCATCGTACCGTTCACATCTGCAGCATCATCATACCGTTCATATCTGCAGCATCATCATACCGTTCACATCTGCAGCATCATCGTACCGTTCACATCTGCAGCATCGTCTTACCATTCACATCTGCAGCATCATCATACCGTTCATATCTGCAGCATCATCATACCGTTCACATCTGCAGCATCATCGTACCGTTCATATCTGCAGCATCATCATACCGTTCACATCTGCAGCATCATCGTACCATTCACATCTGCAGCATCGTCTTACCATTCACATCTGCATCATACCGTTCATATCTGCAGCATCATCATACCGTTCACATCTGCAGCATCATCATACCGTTCATATCTGCAGCATCATCATACCGTTCACATCTGCAGCATCATCGTACCGTTCACATCTGCAGCATCATCATACCGTTCATATCTGCAGCATCATCATACCGTTCACATCTGCAGCATCATCGTACCGTTCACATCTGCAGCATCGTCTTACCATTCACATCTGCAGCATCGTCTTACCATTCACATCTGCAGCATCATCATACCGTTCATATCTGCAGCATCATCATACCGTTCACATCTGCAGCATCATCATACCGTTCACATCTGCAGCATCATCATACCGTTCACATCTGCAGCATCATCGTACCGTTCACATCTGCAGCATCGTCGTACCATTCACATCTGCAGCATCATCATACCGTTCACATCTGCAGCATCATCATACCGTTCATATCTGCAGCATCATCATACCGTTCACATCTGCAGCATCATCGTACCGTTCACATCTGCAGCATCATCATACCGTTCATATCTGCAGCATCATCATACCGTTCACATCTGCAGCATCATCGTACCGTTCACATCTGCAGCATCGTCTTACCATTCACATCTGCAGCATCATCATACCGTTCATATCTGCAGCATCATCATACCGTTCACATCTGCAGCATCATCGTACCGTTCATATCTGCAGCATCATCATACCGTTCACATCTGCAGCATCATCGTACCATTCACATCTGCAGCATCGTCTTACCATTCACATCTGCATCATACCGTTCATATCTGCAGCATCATCATACCGTTCACATCTGCAGCATCATCGTACCATTCACATCTGCAGCATCGTCTTACCGTTCATATCTGCAGCATCATCATACCGTTCACATCTGCAGCATCATCGTACCATTCACATCTGCAGCATCATCATACCGTTCATATCTGCAGCATCGTCTTACCGTTCATATCTGCAGCATCATCATACCGTTCACATCTGCAGCATCATCGTACCGTTCATATCTGCAGCATCGTCTTACCGTTCATATCTGCAGCATCGTCTTACCGTTCATATCTGCAGCATCGTCTTACCGTTCATATCTGCAGCATCGTCTTACCGTTCATATCTGCAGCATCATCATACCGTTCATATCTGCAGCATCATCATACCGTTCATATCTGCAGCATCATCATACCGTTCATATCTGCAGCATCATCGTACCGTTCATATCTGCAGCATCGTCTTACCGTTCATATCTGCAGCATCATCATACCGTTCATATCTGCAGCATCATCATACCGTTCATATCTGCAGCATCATCATACCGTTCATATCTGCAGCATCATCATACCGTTCATATCTGCAGCATCATCATACCGTTCATATCTGCAGCATCATCATACCGTTCATATCTGCAGCATCGTCTTACCGTTCATATCTGCAGCATCATCATACCGTTCATATCTGCAGCATCGTCTTACCGTTCATATCTGCAGCATCATCATACCGTTCATATCTGCAGCATCGTCTTACCGTTCATATCTGCAGCATCATCATACCATTCATATCTGCAGCATCGTCTTACCGTTCATATCTGCAGCCTGCTCACAGGAGTAAAATATCCCGGTGTGGAACTTCCTGAGGATGAACTTCTCCTCTCCCGTCTCGAAGATGTACTGCACCTGCCGGCTGTCGTTGAGGTTGGAGCTGTTGAAGCGGATGCAGTACATCTGCTTCATCTTGACCGGCGGCCCGGAGCAGAAGGGCTTGGCCACCTTCCTGGTCCCCTCGCACCAGTAGCTGGTGGTCACCGCTGACACGGCGAAAGCCAAAGCCACAAAGTTGAGCATGATTGCCAGGGAAGCTCGCCGGCCGCGCTCCAGCCTCATGGTCCAGGCCAGGCCAGAGAGATGAAATGAAAAGGCGACTAATCCTGGCTTTCAATATGTAGCCACAGTGTTTTGCTTCCCAGCAGAGATGTCAAATCTTCATAATCTTGTTGCGTTTGGGGCTCCTTGGGTGAGAAAGCAGAGCGTCCCTCTGCCAGCTCGCTGCCTGTTCTGCATCTCTTCACCTCGGCTCCACAGGAACGACACAAACCCATTTTCTGTCTCTGACCATTTAAACTCTCGGCCCCCGCAGCTTCAGATCAAACCCATGGCTCCTCCCCTCCAGCAGATCTCATCATGCAATGTTCTCCATTACAAATGGCAAATTACGCTCCAAACTTCCTTTGAGCTGAGATTATAATCCAGAGTGAGGCTCTGGCTGCTTAGGTTCTCCCAGCATTTCAAACCGATTGCAGCAGATCAAGTGCTGGTTTAACTTTGACCAGTGACATAATGTGCGCAGTCTCATATGAAAATCCATCCAGAATGTGTGTGTGTGTCTGTGTGTGTGTGTGTGTGTGTGTGTGTGTCTGTGTGTGTCTGTGTGTGTGTCTGTGTGTGTGTGTGTGTCTGTGTGTGTGTGTGTGTGTGTGTGTGTGTGTGTGTGTGTGTGTGTGTGTGTGTGTGTGTCTGTGTGTGTGTGTGTGTGTGTGTGTGTGTGTGTGTGTGTGTGTGTGTCTGTGTGTCTGTGTGTGTGTGTGTGTGTGTGTGTGTCTGTGTGTGTGTGTGTGTGTCTGTGTGTGTGTCTGTGTGTGTGTGTGTGTGTGTGTGTGTGTGGAGGGTAAATCTCCCTCCAATAGCGTGCTGACGGTTGAAAAGGGAAACACTGAGGTCCTTTATGGAAAAGACAATAGAATCAGTTTGTTTGTTTGTTTGTTTGTTTGTTTGTTGCTGCAGAGCCAAACCTTTGCCTCCTTCTGGAAACTGTTGATGTCAGGAAGTTTTATTAAACACAGACTTTAGGTTTAAAATGGTAACGAGTTGCTAATTATTCTGGTTGTTATTCATAATCGTCATTAATTCTATTATTTTGATCCGTAGATTTTCTTGTCAGTTTGAAACCATTTTTCTATGTAATATAATTTATTTGTTGGCTCTTTTATTGAACAGACACATGATTATTATAACATGGTTTTAATTACAAGTTTTGGGTAATTATTGAAGTGATATATTTCATTAAACTGAGATAAGGGAAGGATGAATAAGTGTTCACTTCTTCCTTCTTTTTAAACAGAAAGTAAACTAATTATTTTGTTCTTGGTTATGTTTGTTTTCTCTGTCCTACTTGTTATTAAAAACCTGGAAAAAAAAGTCAAAACCCTACATCAGAAAAGATAATGTCCTAACCCTTCTCAAGGACATTATCTCTGGTTCTAGCACACTTTTTCCTTCCACTTAACTTCTCGATATTTTGCGTGGATCCAGCACTCTGTGATCGGCCATCTTGTTTAAAAAAGACGTTTTGTGGATTTCCCTCCTCCCTCCCGGGTCGATTTTAACTGAACGTTTCTGTCACTAAAAGTTTGACTTTATTAAACTCAGTAAAAAAGAAGCATAAACATATTCTTACACCAGCCTGTCTCACATTAGTGGCATCATCCAGTAATTACCTTGGTTACAACAATCTTTCTTTCTTCATTAACATTTTCTGTATCTATCACTGATTATTGATTATGAGCAAACATCATTTCTAACGTTGACATTCTTTTTATATCAATAAACCAAAATGCAGTAACAACTTTAACTTCATTAGATAGTAATAAAACTGATGACAGCAGTAATTATTTTAAATAAACTTACTAAATGTTTTCAGTGATTTCAAAATGATTCATATCTGTCTGTAACTTCCAGACATTTCATGCTGAGCTCCACAATAATTCATTTATTCCACTTTCCTAAACTCATAGACGGCCCGACTCTCTGCGCGTGCACAACTTGCTGAGCAATTCGCCTGAAAACAAAGAGATTATTCCGACCCTGTGCAGCCATGTCATAAAGGACAGAAACACAGGATGAGCGAGTCCAGCCTGTGATGAGGCAGTAAGCCGGCCGCGTGTTGCATAATCATCCTACCTGACAGATG
Source organism: Poecilia mexicana (assembly GCF_051168715.1). Taxonomy (NCBI): domain Eukaryota; kingdom Metazoa; phylum Chordata; class Actinopteri; order Cyprinodontiformes; family Poeciliidae; genus Poecilia; species Poecilia mexicana. Next base: position 27,348,099 of record NW_028263377.1, read on the forward strand.
CAACCACTGGATGAAACATTTACCTTTTGGTAAACGATGCTCCGTGTCTGAACTGAATCATTATGTAAAATTCATCATGATATTTACAGATTAAACAACGGCTTCGCTTTTCCTGGAATGATTTTGTAGCAGCAGGTGTGGAGAGTCATAATTTATTAACAAAAAAGAATAAGACTGCAACAAAAAATAATACAAAATCCATAAAACAAAGAACAGCAACTGAAGGAACCAGAGGAAAACTAGAAAATAACCGAGATTAGAAACCAGAGGAGCTAATCAAGGAGAAGTGGAAGCAGCTGAAGGAAAATCACAAGACATAATCTCAGATTAACGGAAATACTGAACAAAAAGAAACAATAATCTCAGGAAACAAGCAGAATGATAATAAATGAATAAACACAAAGATTAATGCAAATAAACAAGAAAACAGAAACAGCCATGAAAACAGGTGATAAATACAGCAGAGAAAAATAAAAACATAAACCCAACAGAAAAGCAGGAAATTTGATCACCTCACAATATATATACATATTAAAAAGTATAATTCTCAGTTTTTAAATACATTTTATTAAAAATAGTATGTCAAAAATAATTAATAACTGAATAATCAGTGGAAATTTTTTTATTTGCTTTACAGTAACTGATCCTGATGAGGACATCCGTTTTATGCAGCAGACATGAAGCTCCATCTCAGAAATGAGAAAATTAAAAACGGTACTCAGCCACACATTCCTTTGGACCGGAGTATATTCATTTAAAAAAATAATTTTCCCTTATTGTGCAACATTTTATCCTTTATTCTGTTCCTCTTTTATTTTTCTCTTGCTGTGACTCTAAAACACATGTGTCAAACTCAAGGCCCGCGGGCCACATGTGGCCCGCCATGCCATTTTATGTGGCCCTCCCAGCATTTTTATAGGCCGATGATCGACTTAAAATACGTTTTGAGCACGAATTGACTACAAACTACATCTCCCACAATGCATTCCGATTGTTACCAGCCAACATTACGGCTTCTCGCCACTAGAGAGCAGCAGAGTCACCTTAAGCTACTTATTGATTTTCCCAGCGAATGAAACTGAGACATCGACAAGCTAACATCAAAACGTCCAAGAAATGAAACATCGACTTACAAGTAAGACTGTGAATGAAGATGTGTGTGAGTTGGTGTCAGGGCGGCAGGTGGCGCTAGACTTTTTTGTTATCTGTTATATGAACCGACAACATAAAAAATAAAATAAAAATCGGTCATGTACTATTTTTATCCGTGAAATTACACTCAACATCGGCTATTTAGTCGCATTTTATGTGGTTTAGCTAATATTTACCGTGAATCTAGATCCCATCACAAATTAAGCAGATAAATGTATCTACATTTAAGCGACTTCACTTAAATTAATGTCACTTCACCCGCTGGGGTCTGAACGCACTTCCTCCTGGTTCCCGGTCTGCAGAAAACTCCGCCGCGTCCGCAGTGGTTGAGCAGCGGACTGCGCATGTTACAGTCTAATTAACTTTTGCACCGTCATTTATTTCCTCAAGATAAACTGCCTGCTCATCATATGGATTAACACAACGTTGCATTCTCTTTAGCTTTCTCTGGTCTGTAATGGAGACTAGAATTTAACGGCCATTTCAACCAAAGGTTTGTAATGCGCTTCCTAACCAGACGCTCCAAAGCGTCCGGTCCAGAACTCTTCAACTCGCCGTCAGCTCCGGTCAGAAAGACGCATTTAGTTCAGAGACCATGAGATGATATTCAGAAAGGATTTTTTTAATTAATTGATTTCAGTTGCCTCTGAGACTAAATCTTTGCGTAAAGTCTATAATGTCTGCCCATGTGACTTGTTTTTATTATTTGTTTGTTTACCTTTAAACACTGATTTAAATATTGTAATTTTTAAACTAAGCAGTAATTTTACATCCATGGAAACTCAAATGTAATATTTAAAATTTCAATACGTAAAATCAGTTATTTAACAATATGAGGTGTTTAATTTATTTTTAACATTGTATTTTTATATATTAATGCTGGGGGTGTTTTCCAGAGCTTCCATCTGCAGCTTTAGATGGTTCCTTCTCTAACACACCTGGACCATTGACTCATTCTAAGCCTCTACAGAACTGAATGAGGGAAGTCAACCTTTTGTCTGGGGTGTTTTAGCAGGGATGCCCTCCTGATCTGTACCGTCAATGTGGCCCGTTGAGGGGGGCCAATATGCTGAAGTGGCCCTCGGTGAAGTCGAGTTTGACACCCCTGGTCTAAAAGCTGCGATCACCTGTCTGTCACTTTCTGTTCAAAATGGGAAATGCACAGTTAATAACTGGACTGGACTGGGCTGGGCTGGACTGGGCTGGACTGAGCTGGACTGGACTGGGCTGGACTGGGCTGGACTGAGCTGAACTGGACTGGACTGGACTGGGCTGGGCTGGACTGGGCTGGACTGAGCTGGACTGGACTGGGCTGGACTGGGCTGGACTGAGCTGGACTGGACTGAACTGGACTGGGCTGGGCTGGACTGGGCTGGACTGAGCTGAACTGGACTGGACTGGACTGGGCTGGGCTGGACTGGGCTGGACTGAGCTGAACTGGGCTGGACTGGACTGGACTGGACTGAACACGCCTCTCAGGTCAGCATGTTTGCTTGTCTTTCCTTTTTTAAATTTAAACTCCAGGAAGTTCTGGCTCTAATTCCACATTACAGAACAAAAGTGTGAATAATTATTAGTGATGAAATAAGTAAAGAGTTGGATGTTTAAGGCCGTCAGTGTCGGATTATTCTGATGGAATAAAAGATTCATTTGTTTTAGGGATTTATCCAGGCTTTAAAATGCTACCAATAAGGCTGGAGGCATTGTGAGCAGAATATTGGTAAACTGGGTCATATCATTTAATAAATAGCCCTGAATGTTCCTTCTTCATGTTTTCCTCTGTAAATCATTTAAGACTTTATTCTCAAATCTTTCTGTCTGACCGTAATCTCTCATCCTCGTCCAGAATTCATCCGGGTTTCTTTAATGTTCTTCTGTTTTCTAGTTTCTTTAATTGCCTCCACTTGCTGCGGTTTTGGTGCCGCTGCAGCAGATGGCTTTACAATCTGGCCCCAGATTATTACAATGGAGACGTGGATAATCTCATCACATTGTGGACGCCAAGCGGGGCTGCAGGCCGGCCTCGGCTGCGTTGGGTCAGATCCTCGCTGACGTCCTGCTCCAGGATCAAACTGCAGGTCCGACTCACAGAAAACCATCTCGCCTCACGTCAGCGCAGAAAAACTCCCTTAACATTTGGTTTTCTCAGCCTGCGTCTTTATTTCACCGGCTGCGGCTAATTTCAGGACGAGATGTAAAGTTTAGACAATGAACCAGTTTCAGGAATGAGAAAAGACAAAAGAGAAAAGCAACATTTATTTTATCTGCAAGAAAACAAATACAACCAAATACACGAGTCAAGAAATGCAAAAAGACAACAACGTTTTATACAGGGAAATAAAATAACTTTCTGTTTCTCCTGACAACGTATTTTGATGAATCATAACGACGAGTAATCATAAAATATTCAGACTGAATTTAATCATTTATTATTTCTATTCCTTGTGCTTCTGATTCGGACCAAATGTTTCTGAGTGACTTCCTGACTGCAGATATTATGTACTGGCGTCACCCTGTTCCTTATTAAAGCCGACTGTGGCCATATTCTGTAAGCAGCTATGAAATGAAACCTCCTTTCAGACCAAAACACAAACAGCAGCCATTTAAAGGCAAAGGAAGCAGGCGGCTTGAAGTAACAGAATAACTCGATTCTTTCTGCAGTTTCTGATTAGCAGACAACTCCATGATGATTATTGATTTTCAAAATAAAACAGGAAATTAAGAAAATAAAATACATAAACATTCAAGATAATGGGAACAAATTCAAACTAGAAAAATAAGTAATAAAAAAGAAATCAAGTTTAAATTTAAAACATAAGACAATAAATATATATCTGGATTAGTTTGTCTCGGACTGCGGTGTGAATGTGTCTCCCAGTGAAGGTGTCATAACGCTGTGACGTGTTTATCCTCTTTAGGACAGCTGTCTGGATTTAGATAGTGATGACCATAATCTCATTTGGCAGCCAAGCAGAGAAACTCTGAGCTCTGCACACGTTCAGCCCTCAAACGCAGGAAAGGAGGAAGATCTGAGGCAGGATGGGGAACACCAAGAGCAGCGCCTTGTCCAAGGAGCTCCTGGAGGAACTCAAGTCCAACACCAAGTACTCCGAGGCAGAGCTGTGCACCTGGTACCAGTCCTTCCTGAAGGAGTGTCCCAGCGGGAAGATCACCAAGGAGCAGTTCGAAGGAATCTACGCCAGCTTCTTCCCGGGCGCCGACCCCACAGCGTACGCACGCCACGTTTTCAGGAGCTTCGACACCAACGCAGACGGCACCCTGGACTTTAAGGAGTACATCGTCGCTCTGCACCTCACCTCTGGAGGAAAGACTCTGCAGAAGCTGGAGTGGGCCTTCGCCTTGTACGACGTGGACGGCAATGGAACCATCAGCAAGAACGAGATCCAAGAGATCGTTAGGGTACTGAGGTCGCTTATTGTCTCACTTCAACCATTAACTATTCGCTGGCTAAAGCTGTGGGTCAACTTGTATCTGAGAGGCTGGAAATAGCAACTATCTCCTGATCTTTTTAAGGTCAAAGTTCAGATTAAGTTAATTGAAAACGCCCTGTGGTTTTCTCCTGCAGTCAATATTCAACATGATCCCAGCTGACGACCAGACGAAACTCCCTGAAGACGAAAACACTCCAGAGAAGAGAGCTGAAAAAATCTGGGCATTTTTCGGAAAGAAGGAAAACGGTACACTTCATTAAATCATTTCACTCTGCAGCAGCTTTTAGCGTTAAAAACCCATCTGAGACAGACATGTTGTTGTTTCCTTTGCAGATAAAATCACGGAGGGCGAATTCATCCAGGGAGTGATGGACAACAAGGACATCCTGCGCTTGATTCAATACGACGAACCTCAGAGAATCAAAGACAAGCTGAAAGAAAAGAAGCAATAATTCAGGAGCTAACTTCATGATTTAAGACTGTTGATCATCTATTTTTGTTTACCTTTTTATTTTGTCTGTTTATGTCTTTTCTTCTGTGAACTCTGTTCTGGTTACCAGCTAAAACAATGAATCACCTGGTGATAGTAACCAAGCCTGCAGCTTCCGATTAGCTAACGGGTAATTAATACGGGGCAGCCTTTAAATCCTGTTAGAGCTTTTATATGAAAACTTGTACAAACTTTGCAGTTTATGATGTTATTAAAAGTGATTAACTCTGTGTATTGGATATCTCACCCAGTTTAGCTTGTCTGCCTGCCATAATGCCTCCAGCTAATTACCGTTAGCGATCAGAGAGCTGCATGTTTTTTTCACACTTTGGTTCATTCATTAGCCTAATTGTGAAAAAGTCAGAACTAGAGCTTCTTATGTGGGGAATTAGGCTCAGGTTAACAGTCCGCCTGCATCAACCAATCCTATTAAAAGCTGAAGGTCAGTTGAGACACTCACGTATTAGCATGTGTGCTAAGAGTCCAGGCAGGATAATAGAGGCTTAACACGGGGGACAATACTTTGCTTGAATATGTATAATTTATACCTATTTCTAACGGCACAATTCATTTCTGTCTGAGAAATTAATTTATTTATTTATCTGTAATTTATCTAATAGAAATAAGTTAGAAAAAATATTAGCAGAAATCTGTTTACAGCAATAATTAATGTTCTAAAAACGTTTGCCTTTGAGTGTCATAAATAAATTTTCAGCCATTTGGATCTGTGGAGAATGTTGCAGTTTTTGCTTGGATTTGAATTTGAACAAAAAACTTTTCCAGGCTCCGCCCCCTCCCACTCTGCTGAGCTGTAGTTACCATGGCAACTATAAACTTGTTACTTTTTAAGCAGCGAGGTTCTGATTGGTTGTTCATTTATTGTTGAATCAAGCAAAGAAAATTTTGAGAGTTTATTTTTTGGAAATAAAAGCCATATACAACTCAGAAAACTGCGCCATACTTGGATGGTGTTGAATTTATTTCCGTCAAAGGCAGTAAAACGCAGGTTAGGGATCACAGCCAAGGGTTATTAGCTCCAAACTGGAAATACTTGTGACAGACTCTAAAAACTTAGGGCTGCCGAGTTTAAAAGCTCAAATATATCCTGATATGCATTAGTAAGTGGAAACACACAAAAAGAGAGTAATATCTAGCTTTCCTTAAAGTGGAACCAAGTTTAGCTTTCTGAAAATATTCCAGCAGTGGGTGGAGTCGATTGGCCCTTTGCGCATGACGTCACGCTCTCTGGAACTCCGCCCACTCCGCCATGACAGACGTTGAAACAACTCCCGTAAAGCTAGTCTAAAAGCAGACATCTTTGGCCCAACACCACTTTTATTTAGTTGATTTCAGTTTTAAAATGGTCACAGGATGCTGCGCGGTCAGCAAACAAACAAACTTGTCATTTTATTTTATAACCTTAAATGAAGAAGAATATGGTGGCGATGGATGGCAGTTGTCAGTCATAATGACCGTTAGCCCTCGGTGTAACCGCGGATTCGCAGCGAATATTTTTTAAAAGGTAAGAAGACAAACGTCCATGCACTTTATAAGTATGATTACAATATCAAATATAAGGAGAAGGTACATCTAACCATTAGTAGCCATGGAGACAGTGCCGCCCCGCCATGTGTGGTTTGAATTCAGGCAAAGTCTGTAATTTAATCAAGACGTCAGGAGGGAGGAAGAGCTAGCTGTTATCCACTTCTGAAACTCCCGCCATCTATGAGCCCCAACCAGGTGAGTTACACTCGCAGACAAATTACTTAGACTCGAACAAGCAGGAGCCATGAATAAACTGGAAAAAACAACTGGGAAACCAATTTCAGTTGCTCGGTTCGATATTCCCGTCCGTAATGGCGCTTAGGATGACTAAGTGACGTAGTCGCAGTGACAATGAGGGGCGTGGCCAGGTGTAGGGGCGTGGCCAGGTGTGGGGGCGTGGCCAGGTGTGGGGACGAACGGGCTGGGTTCAGGACGAAAGAAGAAGCCGTTTATGCTAACTTATAAACTTTGTTACAATATTTATCAAAAAAACAACTAGTGACAAACCTATTGAACTACATTTCAAAAATAATTTCTTTTTTCCATTGGTTAATTTTAAGTTATTTTTGTCTTTCAGGTTATTTCCAACAGTTCTCTCCATGTTTGTATCCAGATATTTCTAATACAGCATCTACTGTCAATAACACAGGACACAATAAAGTTATGGTTGGCTACAAAGGAGATGCACTGCACCTGCTGTCCTTGCAAACAGCATATAATTTCATTTTTAAATTCATCTGATGGAACATTTCTACAATCCCGACTTCCCTGTAGCGTTATGTAATGACACTGCACCGTTTAATTTTCAGAGAGGAGATTTATTTTGTACACTGCATTCCTCGGTTCACGATCGGGACAGAGGTCACGAATGATCAAAACATTCTGAAACACTGGATTTAATGTAAACAGTCACCACACAGGCCAGTTAGGTCAACCGTTACGTCATCATCAGACTCCTATCAGGAACATTTAGTTGGAACGTAACAACATTTAGTGCACAACACTGACGCACGACGATGAAACCTCTACAACAAATACACTACCAAAGCCTGCACGTGTAGCCAGGTGGGATGAAAACAGGATCGTTTTCCTCTTCTTCACAAAACTAAGAATGTATATTTAAAACATTAGTTTACATTTATCTTTCATCAAAATATTTTTTGTGCCTTGCAGTTGAATTAAATGAGCAAATAAACCAAAGACATAGAGACCAGAGGAAATGTGAAGACGACAGAGAAATGCACACGTAAACCGACTCTACATGCAAACGGGGATCTGATGGGCTTCGTCTGACTTGGTGCTGCAACTGGATCCACCCAATCTAGAAATGCATAATCGAATCGTCTGTTGATCAGCACACAAATTGATCAATTTAGCTTTTTGCTGCTCAACACCACCGTAAAAATATTCCCTGCACATTTACCAAAAATAAACAACGTTGTAGAGTGTAAACACCTCGCCTGCCTGAACATCTGCAGATCTGTCAAAACGTTTCACAGCAAAATACATCTAACCAGTATCTACAAATGTACACTGATGCAGAGAATATATCAAGGACATTCCAGGTATAGAAACTGAGAGGCACTAAAAGGTGTTTCGTGTAACTTGGACCACCTTTTCCTGCAGACTGGATCCCAATCGGACCCGGGCCTGAATTTGATGTTGGGAGCTGAATTTCCGTTCCAAGCGCTGGACGCTCTGAACATGTGAGGATGCTGGATATTAATGCTGAACGTTTCTGTTGTAGAAAGAGCCTAAATTAAAAACACAGATCACCTTGTGCAAATTCAATGAGCTACACAAAACCACCAGCATGAGGCATGGAGGGTCAGACATGCATTTCCACCGAAATGAACCAGGAAGAAATATGAAAATATATTCATCATCAAACCTCATTCAGTTTCAGAATCTGTATCTAAAATAAAGTTAACATCCACAATAAGACTGTAGCTTTCTTTCTTTTTGTTTGGTTAGCACAAAATGGAAACAAGTTGATCGAAGCTAAATTTAAGATTTTAAAGAACATAGATTTTTTTTCATATATATATAATTTACAACAGGTAAACAGCAGAGTACGCTATATGGCATTCAGTAAGCTAATGCTTTAGTGACGGGTGAAGTTTAGGAGGAACATGCTGGTTCTTTGATCCGTTTGTTTTCCAGGACTGCGTTCGATCTTCCCTCGTTGTGATTAAAGTCAGAGCTCAGCAGGCTGCACATGCACCGTCCGCCGACTGGGCCGCTCTCAGGCTATCGGACCCGGTGACACTGAGAGCAGGTCGGAGGGTATCCGGGCCTAAATGTCCAGATCCACAGGCCGAACCTCGCCAGTTTTGTTCTCTTTCACCCACAGCTCCCTGTCTTTGGCTGGATCCATGCTCTGCAGCAGCTGGTCCACCGGCTCCACCGTCTGGAAACAAAACAGCCGTCATGCAGCTTCCTTACAGCTAAAAAAGACATTATTCTTTTTTCCACTCCGTATTCAGTCTATAATGTTCATAAATCTACTTTTTGAATTTAATCTCAGTAGAGATCCACTGAGATCATCTAACCAAAACAAAAAGTAGTTTTTAAAAATGATTTCATGATTTAGGGAAAAATATCCAAAGAAATTATGTGAGAAAGTCACTTAAGTAGAACCTGACTGACAACATGAAGTAGGCTTGATATTTTTAAATTAATGAAATCATTTGATTCTGAATAAATCTTGACCATATAAATTCAGACATTTTTCTTATTTTATGAAAACTGAATGGATGTAAAAAATAATAAAATCATATTCCTGATTGATTTCTCACAGATGATATTGATTTATATTTTAACATTAATTCAGTTTAATGTCGCATAAACAGGCTGCAACTGTTTCTGCGACATTAAACAAAGACTCTGACTTTGAGTTTCCAAAGAGGTTCATCTGAGGGTTCATGACTGTAGAAAATGGAGAAAGGACGCACGCTCTGGTTGAACATGTCTGTTTCGTGCCGCAGGGTGGTGTACTGACGCAGGTGCTGCTGAACCCATTCGACCCGCTCCACCTCCAGCCTCTCCAGCTCCTGCAGAGGAACCAGCGAGAAGAAACGGCTAAACATCACAAAATGATCCGAGTCCCACAGGCAGACGGAGCAAGTCATGACATCGTCTCCCCTGAGTAACCATGGAAACGAGGTTTGACTCGCATTAATGAGTGAAAATTAGATGTTTGTAATGAAAACATGAGCCGTTTTGAACCAGGAAGTGACACGTTACCATGCTGGTTGTAACCATTTCCTCAAACCACTTGGACTGAGTCTGATTGTAGAGATCCAGACAGCGCATCAGATCATCTCCTGTCAACGATTAGACACGAATAAAAGCTCAGATTTAATAACTACTTAAGTTATTTATGTCTACAAACTAACGGTTTCCATTTGTCTGTAATGCCTGTAATAACCACCAGGGGGCACCAAGAAACCACTTCTCACAAAGTCTGCAGCCGAGTCAGTTAAATTTAACATAAAGCAAATATATCAGGACAACTTTATACCATTTTTATTGAAAGATTGAATTAAAACATCAGAGCAACTCAGTAAAACATCAAACATGTGATCATTTCTTTATCCTCCATTAAATCTGTTGAAAAAACACAGCTAAAGGAGTCGTTTTTGTTTTTCTAAATAAAAATGGATCATTTTTTTCCATTTTGATTTGATATATTTACATTTTACATACTAAAAACTTTAGCTTTGCACTAAATTTCTGACAATCAGGTCAAAGTGGCAGACACTGAAAACAGAAAAGTTACTGATGTTTATGGAAACTGGTTTAGTTCAACTAAACACATTATATCAGAAGACATTTCTGATGGAAATATCAAACAGTGAAGGGATTTATTTCCCTTACAACAACAGATTGATTCAGAAATTGACAAACGACCTTTGACCTCTGACCTGCCTGTGTGGATTTCCGTCTCGCCTTCTTTATGTCCTCCTCTGTCTTGTTGCTGAGTTTGATCTCCAGCTGCTGCGTCTTCACCTCCAGATCCTTCTGTCGGTCAGCCAGGGCTTTACGAGCCTATGACACACACACACACACACACACACACACACACACACAGATGAACTCTCCCTGTGTTTACTTAAAGAACTGATACTTGTTCAGGTTTAGCATCAGGAAAAGCTCAGCTAACGTCTCTGCAGACCCCACACATGTTGGACACAAACTGCTTAGACTTTAATCTTCAAGCCGGCGCTACAGAGACGCTTTCTTCCCCCAGACTGTGTCTTAGATAAATACTTAACTAGGCCTGGAACAATTAATCAGATTAATCATGAATAATTGATTAGTGAAATAAATGTCAACTACTTCAGTAATCAATTAATCGTTACTTGGAGTATTGAGACAAAAAACGGTTAATACAGTCAGAGCTCTAATTAAGCCAAAACTGTTAAAAAATATTAACATTTTTGCCTAACCTTCATTGTCTGTAAATATTTTCTAGTTTTAGCTTCACCTGGTTTAAACACTGTAGATACAGAAGTTTCTTAAGTGCCTTTTGCATCCAGTTATTAATAAGTTAATCTAGTTAATAATCACATCTCTACACTGTATTGCTGTCAGTTCAGTGCAAAGGTCTGATTGTCTTGAAGTTAGACAGAGTTTTAAGCTGCAGATGATTCAGTTTTGACTAAAAGAATAAAGTTTCTCCATTTTAGGCAATAAAATGTTTTTATTTAAAAAAGGAACCAAATTATTTGTTCATTTTCATCTTTTGATGTATTTCTAATTTTGTACACTAGACTGACACCAGGCATATTTGCACTAATTCAACCTCAAATACAAAACAAATATACAAACATCATAATTCACCAGTTATTTCTGCAGATTTCCATAAACCTTCAGGAAACTCAGTGAACCTGCCAGACATGAAGGCTGAAGAAGCTCTGCTTGTTTTTCTCCTGCTGGTTGGAATAACAGGAGGCCATGCGGCTGCCGCCCACCACAACATGCCGTGAAAATACCAGGAGAAAAACAGAAGCAGCTTCCATTCATGAGCTGAATCAGCAGGTGGGAGGAAGACGCATCGAGTTGACTCGGCCGCCTGCTTCAGTCGTCTCTCTGCCTCCTGGTTACCTTTTCCACGCCGGCGAAGCGGCTGGCCAGCTGCTTCCTCAGGTCGGCGATGTGGTGATCGTACTTCTTCAGATCCTTCTTGAAGTTGTCGCCTCTGAACGTCAGCAACGGTTTCTCTACCTCCGTGTGCAGCTGCAGAAACAAAGAATGTTGTATTATTAATATGAGCTTTCTGCCTTATTAGAAATGGAGTCTGACCCTGAATAAACCTCCAAATGCATATTAGAAATGACTCCTCAGATTGGCAATGAATTCACAATAAAAGTGATTTATTGTTGCACATTATTTAGTTTAATGTTGCATTCCAGTCTTTTAAAACCAGCTATAAACCTGATTGATGAGTAATTTAATTCTTGGTTCCTCTATAAATGGGTCAAATCATTTTGAAGCTTTAAACTTATGTCACTCTTTGCAAATTATGATTATTTTTGTTCTTTGCACCATATGCCCCAAAAATGCAGAAAAGTTGAGTTATAGTTATAATTCACTATTAAAGTTTGGAATCAGAATAAATGTATCTAAAGCCGTTTTCCTGACAGTCCGGTGGACTCAGTTCAACCAGAACTCCACCATCTGCTCCACCTCCAGCTGCTGTGGTTCTGCTCCAAACCAACCTGTTCCCCTCCTGGCCTGTGGGGGCGCTGCACCAAGAACCACTGAAGGAAACGACACAAAAACCTCTGAAGACGCTGAGAGCAACTTCCGTCTTCACCAGATGGAAACAAGATGGAGATTTTAGCGGTTGGAGGATTTCTCTTTAGTCTTTGAGTAAAGACCAGGAGCCAATTCTGCTGCTAGAGCTAGGCTAGTGTGTTTGTTTTGGTTGAATTTACCCAGAATGCCCTGCACTGTAGTTCACTTCCTGCTTTTGGAGCAGTCTCTGGTCCGCTTGGCGTTCACAGTATTCAAACCGAACCAGAGTTCACTTCAACTGAACCCAGAACGAGGTTTGGAGGACCAGAGTTAGCTTAGCATTCACACCTCACCTACCGAACCGGACTTTAAAGGAAAACGGACTGCAGTCGGATAAAAGCGGACTGACCAGGGCTGGTGGGAATGAACCCTAAATGTTTGAAGGTAAGTTTTTCATTTTACTGTTTCTTGTTAAAGGTGGAGGAGTCATGAACAAATGCATCGTTAGTTTCTAATCAGAAATCTATTACTGAAGGCACTCCTATAATCCGTCCTGCACCATTGTTGTGCAGAAAGCTTATGATGTGCAGCAGCAGAGCTCTGAATGCAGCTCTTATTAAAACTGAGAGCAGCAGCTTGATAAGACTCTTCACCGGCCGCCGGACCAAGTGGAGCAGGTTGGGGTCATCCCGCATCGCCCTGGGTCTGGGCCTGTCACAACACGCAGCTAATTAATTAGCCAGTAGGGGGTGGGGGGTTCAGCCCCTCTGGTTTTGATTTCTGCATCACTGGGAATCAGACCCTGGAATGGGTTCCTTTCTTTAGCAGAAAATAAACCTGAGGATGTGGCTGGATGGACGACATTCTGTCAAACTCTGTATGTATGAATATGAAAAGCTTCACATGCGAGCAGATATCAGACCTCATGTCATGGAGGGTTTAGGAGTTTCCACACCGTTACGGCGTCAAAGTTTCCATCCAACATTTCCTGATGAGCGTAATGCAGTGACCTGAGTTTCTCTGCTGCATTCAAAAAATACTTTACTGATCCCAAAGGGAAATTACATAAAAGGGCAGCACAGTGCTGCACACTGACTGTCAGCTGGCTTAAAGGAAGGAAGCCACACTTATCCCTCCCTTATGAAACAGGTAAAACAGAAAAAGAAAGATATTCTGAGAATAATGCAGTTAAACACATCACTGTTACTATTTTTCCTTTGGTCTGTGTATCAAATTGAATTGAACAGCAACAATATGGAATGGACAAAGTTGTAGCAATAATAGCAATCAATATTGTTTTAGAAGCAGCATGAATTATTGTAGCTTCTGTCTTTTAATTCAAAGTAGTTGGATCATATATCATATTTCTCTCATGATTATCATACCTCATTCAGACATAATCTAGTCTGTGTTGTTAAATTTAGTCTCTGTTTACGGTTGTTTCTAATTTCTTTATTTAATCTGAAATCTGAGTGGATGAAGGAAATGACCTTGTTGGAGAACTTGAGGTGAACTTCAGCTTCATCATGGAGGCTCTTCTTCAGCTGAGTCCAGGCCTCTCCCAGAGTCCTGAGGAAACATCCGCATCGTGGATGGAGTATTCATGGAATATTACAATAAAACTCAACAACTTTACAGCTAAATACCAAACTAAAACACAACAACTTTCTCTGACTTCTCCGCGCCGCAGAGGATGGAGGGTGAATGAATTTTAGAACGTTAGGAAAAGATTCAAGCATTTAAAATGTGAACAGTTAAATGAACTTCCTGCTCTGCAGTTAAAACTCCATCATCTGATTAAAACTTGATTCTCTTGTTTCTCTGCTGTAATCAAAACTTGGCCGGTTTTCAGTTAATTTGTCACATTTCATATCATTTTCTGCCAGTTGTGGTTCAATAAGCAACACTCTGACATATTATAAAAATAATTTAAAAATAACGACACTAGGTGATCATCCATCAATCCATCCAGTTTTTATATTTTTGTGTAAATGTAAATGCACCTGAATTTCCCAGCTGAGGAACTAGAAAGTTTATTTTATTGTGTTTTTATGCAGTGATCGGCCAGACAACACAGAAACCTCGGCACATGCGCCGAGCAAATAATATGAAACCGCGTGTTGATGCGCGTATCACTTTAAGGAAAACCACGTGACCGATGCAGTTCCTGTGTTTGGATGTGACCGCGCCAAATTGTATTGACGAGGGAGACACGTTTGTGGGTTTTGTTGGATGGAGATATCTATTTTTCTACCTTTAAACCCCGTGGCCAGCGTAACATTAGCATGGCAGCGAGCAAGGTGTTAGCTTCGCTCGCTGCGTTAGCTTCGCTCGCTGCGCTAGCTTCGTTCGCTGCGTTAGCTTCGCTCGCTGCGCTAGCTTCGCTCGCTGCGTTAGCTTCGCTCGCTGCGTTAGCTTCGCTCTCTGCGTTAGCTTCGTTCGCTGCGTTAGCTTCGCTCTCTGCGTTAGCTTCGCTCTCTGCGCTAGCTTCGTTCGCTGCGTTAGCTTCGCTCTCTGCGTTAGCTTCGTTCGCTGCGTTAGCTTCGCTCGCTGCGTTAGCTTCGCTCTCTGCGTTAGCTTCGTTCGCTGCGTTAGCTTCGCTCTCTGCGCTAGCTTCGTTCGCTGCGTTAGCTTCGCTCGCTGCGCTAGCTTCGCTCGCTGCGTTAGCTTCGCTCGCTGCGTTAGCTTCGCTCTCTGCGTTAGCTTCGTTCGCTGCGCTAGCTTCGTTCGCTGCGTTAGCTTCGCTCTCTGCGTTAGCTTCGCTCTCTGCGCTAGCTTCATTCGCTGCGTTAGCTTCGCTCTCTGCGCTAGCTTCGTTCGCTGCGTTAGCTTCGCTCTCTGCGTTAGCTTCGTTCGCTGCGTTAGCTTCGTTCGCTGCGTTAGCTTCGCTCTCTGCGTTAGCTTCGCTCTCTGCGTTAGCTTCGCTCTCTGCGTTAGCTTCGCTCGCTGCGTTAGCTTCGCTCTCTGCGTTAGCTTCGCTCTCTGCGTTAGCTTCGCTCTCTGCGTTAGCTTCGTTCGCTGCTCTGTCTCCCACTCACCCTTCCTCCTGCGCTGCCAGCGGACTCAGCGACAGCTTGGACAGGTTTTTGGCGTATTCCTCCTCGATCTTTATCCTGACACACAGACATGAAGATGTCAGCTGACTGGACAAGAAAAACCTTCAAGACAATTTAAAAAGCAGAAGATAATGAAGCTGGTTGTGAGTTTTACAGAGCGTCTGTTTCTGTTCTCATGTTTCTGCCCTTTACCTTCACGTTTACACCTGAATGACTCAGCCTCCTGCTCTCTCCCAGGCGCTAAAGGTCAGGAAGGGAAATTAGCTTGAAGGATTCTTAAGAAACACTGGCTTTCAGCTTTCAGCATGCTCAGTGTCATTTTCCACCACAAAGAGCAGAAAGTGGAAAAAAGGTGACTTCAGTTGGAAACAATTACAGCGCCTTCCAACAGCTTGGATTTTCTCATTTTATCAAGTTAAAATGAAAAGTTCACTGCATTTTACTGGAGTTTATGTAAAATCATACATGGGTTTTAAATGTCAGCTTTTAAATGTCTGTTTGCATTCAGCCCCAGGTTCTCTGATGCCCTTAAATAAAATCCAGCCTGTTACTTTAAGGCAAATCAGGGATGAAATGCTGGAGGAGTTTAAATCAAAGTTCAGTTCTGAAACAAAAACCCAAGCAGAGAAAAATCTCATCGATCTGCCAGCAGGAATACGACACGAATGCAAACCTACGAGACCTGGGCTGTGATTTAACAAAACGCAAAATTAGACGAGCAATAAGGTTTCTTATAGATATACTAACTGCAAAAAGATTTAACATAAACGTCCAGATTTGCCAAGTTAAGCAGAAATGTGAGATTACAGATTATGATAGATTAAGAGCCAAACTTCCCCTCACTATGATTTGATATGTAAAGAATGAGAATATTTTTTTAAATATCTTCTTTTCCTTTGCTTCACATCTGTTCTGTATTCTGAGTTGGTTTATCACATAAAATTAAACATGTCAGCGCTGCTGGTTCTGACCTGGTCAAACGTTTCAGGGGTTTTAGGAAACTGCATTTATTAAAACGTCTCTGTTCCCGCTGTGGGAACGTTTCTGTGCCTCAGACGTCACGGATTCAGCCAGCCGCCCGTAAAGCCCTTACCTCTCGTGGATGAACTCAGCCATCTCCTTCTGCAGCTGTTTCCCCTTCAGCTGCTTCTGCAGCAGGACCTCGAAGCCCGTGACGTGGGCGGCCCCCTGCGGGTCCTTCCTGTCGGCCTGCGGACAGAGCAGAGCACCGGCTGCATGAGCGGAGCGGCGGAGCATCACGGGATTGGTCAGAGGTGAGTCAGAGACGCTGAGAGCTGTGATTCATCCTGACTGAGAGGCCGCGCGTCGGCGTTCACACGTCAGCCGCTGAGGGCCGCTTCGCTCAGCCTCTCATGTCAAACGTGTTTGGATGGCGTGTGGCAGCCATGTTGCGCTCGGTGACAGCGCGCGTGGGACCGAGGCGTCAGGTCAGCGAACGGACAGGAAGTCATCAGGAGGAGGAAACGCCGAGTTTCAGTCAGAAATCTGATTTATTTGGGGTTGAAACAGTAAAATCAGATGAAAACTGATTCATGCAGAAACCGTGGATATAATCCACTTTAATCTGCATCAGGCTACAGAGATTCTTTCAAACAGAAACTGTTAACGGTTGTAAAATTACATTTTTGAGATTAAATTTGTTTTGTTGGAGAAGAAAAAAAGACATTTGCAGCAAATTGATAGGAGTTTCAGGCTGAGCGGTTTGAACCTGACGGGTCCAGCAGTGAGTCACGTTATGGATTAGCTGATCTGTGGAAGATCAATCCACTCACTGGATTATCGGCTCCTCTACGAAGCAGAAACATGATGAAGAGGGCTTATGCTGCCGATAATAATCTGTTAAAATAACAGCAAATTCTCCTGTTACACCAACAAACAAGTTATTTTAATACAAAGTAACAGAGTCAGTAAGATTTTTATAACTGCTTTTAGGATATTAGACTTTTTCTCAGGAGATGCCATGGAATTTAGCTCTAAACTTTGACTAGGCCGTGGGAAATGTTTAATTTTCTGCCTTATTTTGTTGATTCAGATCGTCAGTAGATTTCTGAAGGTTTTAGTTTGAAACTAAATTATATTATAATTATTTAGAGCTGTTCAGGAACAGTAACTCCAGAGCATGATGCTGCCACCGCCATGTCCAAACTTTGATTTGTCTTCATCAGACCCAAACAAAGTTTGTTTCTGAGTCCAAGCAGACAGAAATGAAGTGGACTTCCTGTGAGTCCTCCGTTAGCTTCCTGCCATCAGGTCTGGATTTAATGACGTCACTTTGGCCCAGATTAACCGTCAGGAAAATCCTCTCAGCCAAACTGTTTCAGGTCAGATGGAGAAACAGGAAAAATGTGCATGAAGCAGGATTTACTTTAATAATCTGCAGACTAATACAGATAATTACAGCTGTTTTACTTTCAGATTTGCCCTTAAAATGTTAATTTTTAGTAGAATTGTGCTGAAAAACGTCAGTGGAGCCTGACTGGGACGATGCAGCGATGAATTATTTTATTCTTTCTGTTTTTTATTTTTGTGATGTAACCAATTACAGAATTAATTACATCATATAAATGGTCATAACTAGTATTTTATCTAATATTTTACATATTAGGAGAATAAAATAAGTTTTCATGAAGAGGTTCAACTATTTCTCTGTTTTCACTTGTTTCTCTGTTCATAAAGATATAAAACTGGCAGAGGATGAAATATTTTTTCCTGCTGCCTTTGTAAAATAATCATTAAATAAATCATGTTATTACACAGGATGCAGTTGATTTTTGTGTATTTTTTAGTTAAACTTTTCTTCACATAGTTATGAGTGTCTTCTGGTTAAAATCTGAGCTTGTTGATCCTGATGATCTCCAAGCAGCTCATATTTACTGGAGTTTGTTTCAGCCTCCATTTGAACTGGGAGCTGTGGGTGTGTGTCAGGCCATCAGCTGCTGCTGTGATGTTTACACACAGAGCTGAAGTTGAGTGGAGAAACGCTAAATTAGGCAGAAATGGAGCAAAGCAGCTGCTGCGGTTCAGTTTTCAGCTGACTTCCTTCCAGGTTTCTATATCGGGACGAGTCGCTCCAGAAACTCACCCAGAAATAATCGCAGTAGCTCCATTCGTTGGGCTTGAGGAGCTGCTGCTCCGGACCTTCTCCTGGCAGTGGGAACGTCACGCAGTTTATCTGCAACCACACAAGCACACGTCAGGCTGGACACAGACGGCTGAAGGTCACGCTGCAGAGGAGCCTAAAGGTCACCATGAGAGTGTTGACCTGAGGGAGCCACATCGTTTCTGCATGTAAACAGTCCGCCTGAGTCCAGCCTCCTCGCGCTGCAGTGTCTTCAATTATTCTCGCAGCTGCAATTATGTAATGCTGCCATCTGGGATCCCCCAACCCAGCATGTCAGGCTGGGACACGCAGACGGGACGCTTCACCCACAGACACACAGGAACTCCCTGATTCACCGTGCCAATACTGTGCTGCAGCTGCAGCTGGAGATGCTGCTGCTACTGCAGCTGCTGGAGATGCTGCTGCTACTGCAGCTGCTGCTGGAGATGCTGCTGCAGCAGCAGCTGCTTCTGGAGATGTTGCAGCAGCCATGCTGCTGCAGCAGCTGCTGTGCTGCCTAGAGACAAATATCTGACTCATTCCAGCTGCTTTCATCTTCTGCTCACATCTCAGATTAAATCACAACAGGGATTTTTTCAAACAGAGTTTTTTGCTCTCGGATGTTTACTGAAACGCTGATATTGGAAAACTGGAGAGATTGTTTACTTGAAGCAAAGCAGAAGATTCCCACTGAAGGCGTCGGAGGAAGCGAAGCTGATTTAAAAGCAGCAGAAGCAACAAGAAATCAGAGATAATTAAATTTGAACATGTCGTCGACGTGTCCTCCCAGCTCAGCAGGAAATCTTCACTGAGCTTCTCAGACATCAGATCAGCACCAACTGAACTCATACAGAGAACATTTATCATCCACAGGATAGTTAATTATTGTGTTGATGAGGAAATGTTTTAGTTTGCAGCTGAAAATCAAACATTTGTTGGCAAAATAAATCATTTGCTTGCTTATAATATTTAGCTAAATATTTATCTTGAGGCTAAATATAAATAGCAGGAATTTATACAGAGATTTGCAATATCCAGCTTTTATTTTGATAGTACACTTCTGATGAATTCGCATATTAAGAAAAAATGTTTTTTTTCTTACTGAATCTTTAGTTTGGAGGTAAATATTTAGTCTACAAACTAAATATTAAGCTTGTTAATTAAAAGTTTAGTGTAAAATTATGACATAAATATATGAACGAAAAATGAACCTGATTTTTCCTCTAACAGGCTAAATAACCCAAATTATTGCTGTTAATTCTTGGCTGTAACTTTTCAAACAGCAGATCATTTATCGCATTTAAAGCTGCAGATTTTCTCCACAGCTGAAACCCTCGGACGTTTCTGAGGTGCTTCAGCTGCCATCGATGTTAAATGTGTTGTCATTTTGTAGATTTATAATAATCTGATCAGCAGAAGCGCTGGGGAAGCTGCCCGTAGCGATCCGGCCGCCTCTCTCCTCTCTGCTCCGACTTCCAGCAGCTCATCCTGCTAACAGCATCTGCTGTTTGTCATAATGAGCGAAGCTTTAATGCTGCTTTGTGCACAACATTAAACTTCGCTAGATATGAGCCAATTAGCTCTCCTCCAAGCTGCATGTAAACAGTAAAGGATGATTAGGTATTAATGTCTGTTTGGTTTCCAGCAGCTGTATTACAGGATCTCTGGCTCTGGTTTTTCACAGCTGAAGCAAAGCTCCACAGACAGACAGCAGAGATCGTCCTGCCTGTTATGTAAGCGTTGATATAAAGAGGAAACGCGCAGAGCGGCGATCTGAGGCAGCGGCGGAGTGATGTACCGACCGGTCGCCTTGTTCATTTTCTGCCTCAGAGATCACACTGATTGTCACGGCTCCAGATTTTCTATTACAGCGCCTCAGCATCCATCAGCAGCGCTGCTTTCTCACACCGAGCCGCTCGTCCACAGGGAGCCTGTCTGCCTAACTTGCGCCTTTATGGCCTGTTATTGCGGCGCTGCGGGGGGCTGGGGATTAAATATTAATCCAGATTACCTTTGTGACCCAGTGTGTAACAGATCCGCCCAAAAACTCTGGATGCGCTGCAGCTTTTCATGTTTGAACAAAGCAGATTTGTTTGGCCAGTGGGAACATTTTGTCTTCACTCAGCGCTTCGGAGCCGTGTGCCTCAGGTGAGCGAGGCTGCTGCTTATTACACGTTTCACTTCTGATTCATTTATTTGCTGAATAGAGAAAAAAATCATGACAGAGTCGTGGAGGAAATGGCCCGTGAGAAATGTAAAAACGACGTGTTGGCGGCCATTTCTGAGCAGGAATTTCAGCAGACGAGGTTCAGGAAACGGCTACTGTTGCTAAGCAACAAATTACTTTGTGGTAAAATATCCCCTCCCTGCCTCCACAATCTACCTTCAGTAACAAAGCAACTAAACTGCAAATGGGATGGTTTCTGGTTTCAGTACTGAGACTGACACACTGTCGATGAGGCAAAACATTATGACCACTGACAGGTGAAGGAAGGACTCAGATCATGTCCTTTTCGTGACGCCTGGAACTCGTGAGGCAGCAAGTGAACATTTTGTCCTCCATGTGGATGAGTTGAAGGCAGGAACAACAGGCAGCGCACGGACTCAGCTGGGTCTCACCGAGTCCAAAGCTGAGGGATTTTCTGTGGTCTGTCTGTGGAAAGGCCAACAAAGGGCCGATGATGAACCAGAGGCATCGAAGAGGAGCTGCTGCAGCTGGAACTGATGGATGAAACGAGGTGGGAACGAAATGTGTCAGAACCGTCGGTTTGTTGTCATGAAAACCTGCAGACCTTTCTGGACCCGCCTGTGTTCAGGGAGGTGGGAAAGACAAGCCGGCGGAGGCAGCATGATGGTTGGGGAAATGTTTCTCCATCGTCAGGTCTCGCTCCGCCCCGTTAATGTCTGGGTCGGTTCCAGTCGGGTTGGGTCTGTGTGTTCCTCACTATGGACTGCATCTCAGAAATCTGCCGGTGGATTTGTTCCTTCGGTTCTGCTGTAATTGATAGAAGGTTTTGGATCTCAAGGTTTGGCCATAAAATTATACATTTTCCAACTGCTTTGGTCTCGTTGCGGGTAGAAAATGGCGGCTGATGATGTTGACTGAGGCGTAAATCCACCAGGAAATCACCGAGTCCAGTCTGGTGCCAATCAAATCAGTTTTCCATCTCGTTCCATCCAGAGGTGGTTCTAAAAAATGTTGAGGAACCACACTGGATCCGCAAACAGAGACTGATCTGCCTGTGGAAGAGCTGGATACAGCCGGCATGGAGAAGGAGCTGCTGAATCTCTGATCCAGGAAAGTTTTAGCAAGCACAAGAATCTGCTGCCAACGTCACGGATCCAGGCAGACCAGAACTCCTGGATGCATCAGCTCACTGCATGTCGTCATAATTTACTGCAAACAAACGCTGAAGCAGTTTGGTTATGGTGTGAACGTGATCCGACCTCGATCCGGATCCAGGTCTAACCCACAAGATGTCCACTGATTTATGTTGGAGCAAACAAACTAGTTAACGATGATTTAAAGACGGTTCCTCACAACGTCCTCAGATAATCTTTGGGAACCAAAGGGAAACATCTGACCAACAGAGACTGAATCTTTTTCTGTGTGGAAAGAAACTGAACCACCTGAAAAAAATCAACAAACTCGGCAATAGATTCTGACCAATGTGAGAAAAAACCCTGAGACTTTCTGGTAACAAACACCAGGAGGAGACTGCAGCCTCTCCTGGCGTCACGCGTTGGGTTAGCAGCTGTTTCTGCAGTTATTGTCACTTTTAGATTTAGTGTTTCTGATTGTAACTCCACTGAGTTCATGCCAAGAGCCTGGCATAAAGGACTGACATGTGGAGAAACTGTTCCTGTACGGTGGAGGAGTCGGGATGCTGTGGGCTCGATTTTTCTCCTTGAAACACAAAAACCTGATGAGCTTCAATACTAAACAGAAAATGTTTCGTCTGAGTCCCAGAAGAAATGCTGTGGGTTAGAGGAATACGAGTCGACCTGTAAGATTATAGGAGAAGTTTGGTAAGAAGAGCCAAGAACTGATGATTTGGTGAGGAAACCCTGGATTGTTCCCAACTCGGTGAATATAATTACTTAACGGTTTCATCTTTGTTGGGTCTTGACGGTACAGGACGTTCTATGGTTCTTTGACGTTACTGTTAATTTGAGTACAGATTTTAATCCTCAGTCCATCCTCAGCTGACACTGACAGATCCTCATTACTTCCTTCCAGTTTTTGCCTCTGCCTTTTTTCCCAGAATGCATCAACAGGTTGAGCCGAACGCCGGCGATGGTCGGCTCTGAAGGCTGAAACTCCGTCAGGCGGTTCGCACACTGAAGGTGAAAACAAGGTTGCAGAGCAGCTGCTTCCCTCTGATGTGTGAAGAATCCTGCATGGGTCCATTTCGCCATCCGTCATGGCTGTGTGCGTCTCCATGACGACTGTGGCTGGGTTGTGTAATGCAAGTTTCTCTGTGGTGAACAAAAAGAAACCTCTGGAGGGCGTCACAGATTGACTCGCTGTCACCTGTTTTCCACCGGAGGAGGACGGACGGGTCTGGATCAGATCGGCCCAAACGCCGCGGCGTCTCCCTCCTTCTCTTGTTGTTTTCCATCTGAACAACCGTTAATCACTGCTTTTGCTTTTGTCACCATGGAAACTGGACTTGCTGCATCCCTCGCAGGTCTGGGTTTTTTCTTTCACAATGCCCGTCCACAGCGGTCAGCCGAACATAAGGCAGAACCCACACCTCCCACCGATCCCCATTACAGGCTGGGAGGTTACATAACCCGCTGCTCTGTCTGAACGTCTGGAGACAAACAGAACCTCTCAGAAACCAGTCCGGCTCTGGAGCCTCTGGGCTTCCAGCCTCACCTGCACCGGTTACATCTGAAGCCCTTCACAGCGAAACCCAGAAGGGAGAAACAGAGATCAGTTTACCTGACAGGCTCTAAAAATACCACCAGGTTCTGCAGCAGCTTTTTGTTCCTCGACTAAAAACATCGATGAGGGTTTTCAGGGTTTAAATTCACATTTGATCACCTTTCAATCGATCAAACACAAAATAAATGACGGGGAACCCCAGATCTGCGCTGCTCCTTAAAGGCTCATCATGGGATGTCAACAGATGAGAGGAAAATGAAAGCAGAGCAGGAATGGGGGCTCGGTTCGGGTCTGGAGTACTCACTGTGATCTTGGTCTCCTTGACCTCGGTGATCTGCCTCTTGGCCGGCGACACGGAGCCGGGGGGCTGCGGGGCGAGACAGGACGGATCATCAAAACTCTCCTCTGTGTCAAAGCTGGCTTCCATCATCATCCCGCTCACCTCCTCCTGCTGCTCTGCTCTGGGAAAGCCTCGCTCCGCTCTTTCCCTCCACACACACACCGAGACTGCCTTCCAGTCTCACACGCTGCAGCGCGACTGGAGAGGAGCGGAGTCGTGTTGTGGGGAGGGGGAGAGGGATGCTGAGGAGGAGGAGGGCTGCAGAGGGAATGTGACGAAGTCTAGCCTCCGGTTAAGCTGCTGTCACTAAAGTTTACGGGAAGGAAAATCTCCCCCATCGCCCAGATCTCCAGCACCTTGCCTCCACCACGCGCCGCCCCTTATGGGAGTGAAGACCACTGAGCTGCAGGTGCTGGAGAAAAGGATCTGTGAAGCGCTGGTGACTGAGGCTGCGTGTGTTTGAGCTCCTGAAGGGTTAAACGTGACGCTGGAAGATGCAATGTGCTTTTCCTTTCCTGCACTGATCTGACATCCTGACCCAAACACAGAGGACCGAGCGACGCCTCACCTTTGCCGTGCAAAACATGGCGGCCGGCCGCTCCTACCGCCACATGCCCAGAGTTTCCGCCGATCCGACTTCCCGCCGTTCCCAACGTGAAATCTGACTTCGGTCGTCCTGTTTACCGGCAGACTCTGCCATGTGGAGCCTAAACCTCAGCCGCCCGACTGTCCGTCCATCGATTCGCCTGCTTGTGATCGCCCGGCGGGGCCTCGGCCCAGGGGGAGTCGGTCACGAGGGTTGGCATGAATTGGTGTTGGCCCAGGTTCATGTGAGCAGCGGGAGCGGCAGAGATGCTACTGAGATCCGAAAGGCTTTTCACACGATGAGCTGCTCTGATGATTTACACTGAAGGTTGGAAACGTTGAGGGCTGTTAATGTAATAAAGCCTCGTTTTCTCCTCTCCACCGGGTGTAAATGCAAATAAAAGTCTTTCTGAACAGCCTGGAGCGAGACGCTCAGATTTTCTCTCAGGTTTTTATTTTGCAGGCATCCCTTCCTATCATGCAGTGCAGAAGACTTGGTTTCCCTTTAACACGCCACAGGAAGTTAACCATGATGCTGATGAGGGAAATGACTCAAACTGGTGCACTTTATAGGAAGACATTGATATTCTGAAGGTAAAATAAAATGTTTGGCTTTCTCCCCCCTTACAGATGAAGTTCAGACCATAAATCTGCAGAATCCCAAACCTAAAGCTTTCTGTGAACATAACCAACATTCAATTTTTAGCAGTTTTGTTTATTGATGAAGAACAACGATGAGAGCATCGTACCTGATGATGCTTGAGACAGACTGCCGTCACCCGTTTACACGACGCAGGGCTGCTGGTGCTCTCCAGGGATCTGCTGGCTGAAAAAATCACAGATCATTTATGAATGCAAGGTTCAGAAATATGTGGCCACTTCAGGCGGCCTGAACATCTGCTACACCACAACGTTTCTCCTTTGTGTTTAAATTGATGCACCCAACTATTATAGTTATTAGAGCCTTTACTTTAATATATTAATTTCAATTACTTAATCAAATTACAGCTTTATAAATCTGTAAGAGTTATAAAGCTTTAACACAATCAGTCGCTTCTGTACCTACAAAAGTCCTGAGCTGGAACCTTTGTTGCATGTTTCTGGTACGGCCGTAAATCTGACGCACAAGCTACATCCGCCAACAACGAAGCTCCTTCTCTCTGGTCAAACTACTGCGGGTTAATTTCTGTTTCTAAACGATCTGATTGGATGCTGGAAATGACTATTGCTGTGTTGAAGTTGTAGTATAGTGAGTTTAACTATCAGTGAAGCTATGCTAGCCTAAAATAGCATCTCAAAGCTAAACAAGTAGCAGCTAATGCTAATGTTGGCATCCACAGTCCAGATTTCTGAAGAAACTCCATGAACTTTGGTCTAATCTGATGGCTGAAGATCAGATTAAAAACCATAAATATAAAAGCTGCTTATTTTGTCCAAATATAGTTTTCAATTAAAATGCAAAAACTAATTATACAGAAAAATACAAACAGAAATATATTTTACTACGGAATTAACATCCAAACAATAACTGTATAAATTCAGCCCTAATCTGTTTTTATTCTAAAACTGAATGTAGGGAAGTTTTCCTGCAGTCAGTCTGACGATGAACCGTGATAAAACCGTTAGGAATTAGACAACAGGCTCATTTATGAAGCCATTTCTCTGGGTTCCTGTTTGTTTACTTCCTGGTCTTGCATCACATCCTGTGTTGGAAATGTTCCTGGCGGCCCGGAGCGTTCGGTGAACCGAGCCTGGCTCCGTCCTGCAGCCCCCGTGGCGGTTCCCCTCCATCCCTGGTGATTCATGAGCTGTCCAGTCGCTGCTCATCAACCCGGCCCGTTCCCAGCTGAAGGTAACCCAGAGCCAAGGCCGCACAGCTCTGCTGCATGGAGCCGCAGGCTGCAGGGCAAACTCAGATCATTTCACTTTGCTTACAGGAGCAAAGAGAAACCCATGACTTCACTTAACCTCCGCCAGCATCGCAGTAGATTAATGTTTTTCTGACACAAGCAGCTCTGCTCAAAGAATCCCTTCAATAAATATGAGATGAACTGGCAGCTTTCAGGTTCCATGTTTGCTTCTGTTCACACACAGAACAGGAGAAAACAAGACCTGCTCTTTCTAATTCCTGTTACTCAGGTTCAGTAACTCACTGGTTTAATGAGCAGAAAGACTTTCAGGTAACTTCCTCGTCCTTCACCGGAGAGAGGCTGAAGTCAAGTCCAGGATGTCTTAATGACCCCAGCAGGTTTACAGCCCGACGAATGAAACGGAGGATGGCTGTTCTAATTTACGAGGCTGATAACTGCTGGAAGGTTTATCTGCAGCCCGGCAGAACCACTGCAGAACCACTGCAGAACCGCTGCAGAACCACTGCAGCCAGCAGAACCAGTGCAGCCAGCAGAACCAGTGCAGCCAGCAGAACCAGTGCAGCCAGCAGAGCCACTGTGGCCCGGCAGAACCACTGCAGCCAGCAGAACCGCTGCAGAACCACTGTGGCCTGGCAGAACCGCTGCAGAACCAGTGCAGCCAGCAGAACCACTGTGGCCCGGCAGAACCACTGCAGCCAGCAGAGCCACTGTGGCCCGGTAGAACCACTGCACCCAGCAGAACCAGTGCAGCCAGCAGAACCACTGTGGCCTGGCAGAACCACTGCAGTTTGGTTTGAACCCAGGAAGATAGTTTTGTGTTTTAAAAACCTCATAAAGGTCATTAAGGTCACTTCAAGATGTTACTGCAGTTTCTCCAGGCTGTACATCTACACTGAGCAGGTGAACAGGAAACTGAACAGATCAGGTTAAAGATGAATCAGGTTTTAACGAGAGAAAACATTAAAAATAAGGAATATTTTCTTTTAATCTGATCTTCAACCTTCAGATTGGAGCAAAGTGTTTAGATGCTGACATTAACGGTAGCTGCTACATGTTAGCATGTAGCAGCTACATTTAGCCTGAATGCTAACATGTACCATTCAGGCTAAATGCTACATGTTAGCATTTAGCTAACATGTAGGCTAACTCCTTTTAGCACAAATTAAACACGTCAGTCGTCTTTTGCAGCGTCCAATCAGATCGTTTAGATTAACGCTCAGTGGACCAGAGAGAAGAGGCTCGTCGTCCATCGCTGTTAGCCATGGTAAATATAATTATATTTTTAATTAGTTGGCTATATTTTACCACTTTTTGTTTCTGATTATCTCTATTTTATAATCTATTTTTTACAGTATTTTCATGCAGCTGTCACAGCAGTGGTTTCATTTACACTGGCCTGTGTTTCATGAAGTAATCACCTTCCCAGGTGATACTTTTATCCTCCCTGTTCAGTCGCTTCTTTTGTCAGATCCTCTTTATTAAACCACTTCACCTCCATCCTGGACCTGCTGCTTGTGTTTGGGTCCTAAAGGCTCCACAGTCATGACATACTGATGTAAAGTGATGCCGTGTTCAGGACACGCCTGCTTCCCGACGGCGTTTTGTTCTGGAGGTTCCTGTTCGTCCGGAGCGGCGGCTCAGATCGCAGCCCGTCAGTAAACTCTTCCTCTGTCAGCAGCGATGCTCGTGTCTGACTAAACGCTGACAAACCCCCTGCAGCCGGCTGCGTCCGCCGCTCCTTCCCCCTCGGAGTGTTTGGGCGTCAGCCAGCAGCAGGAGGACAACCATCTGCTCTCTGACTCCGTTCGCCGGCTGAGCAGAGATGCTGCAGCCTAACGAGCCTCTTGCTGAGATTTCTCCTCCAGTTGTGTCCCTGGAGGATTGGTGACTTACTGAGTTGTCATGTTAAACTGAGTTGAAGAAACTGGAGATCTCCAAACTATTAACCCTTCACTATCTATTTAGAATATATCTGTGTTTTTATTGTTTTGGGTGTTTTGTCACTTTGTGTTGTTTTCCAGTTCTGTGTCCAGAACCTGGGGCTGAGGAAGAGGAGGCTGCTTTCACCATATGGTGAGGAGTTTGTGCTGCCAGCTGTCCCTGCGGGGCTTCAGCTGAGGAAGAGCGGCGCCGCCGCCATGTTTCCACTGGAGCGGGACTGATGGTCGGATTACACACAGTTTGTTTTCAGGTTTCCTGTCTGACTCTAAGCAGGTTTTATGGGCTGTTGGTCTCAGAAACAAACGATGAGTGTTTTTATCGATGTGTGGCCTTCGTGCAGAAATCAGCATTTAACATTTTGTTCAGAAATGTAATCAGAGATCATCCGACTCTGCAGAGAGCAACTCTGTAAAATGTACGAGGATGAAGAGGATTTGTGTTGTCACTGTGTTCAGAGAGGCTGGGATGGAAAATCAGCTACTTCTGAGTTTGAACTGAGATGAAATGAATCCATCCATCTTGAGTTTCTTTCAGTCTGGATCTCCTGATAAACCGACAGCTTCATGTTTCGACTGAATTGTTTCCTCCTGGCTGCAGATGAAGCGTTTTGTCTCTCCTGCCATCACTCGCTAAGAAGAAACAAAGATTTTTTTCATCATTTATTCTATTTTTCAGATTTTATTATTTTAGTTTTCTGGCTGGGAAGCTTTGGTTGATTCTAAAGATCAGATGAATGTCTTCCTGCCTCAGTGTCGTCCTGAAGACAAGATTAAGACAGTTTTCCTCCTTCGGTCCGGTCGACCCGGTTCTACTGGAACCAGAACATCTGCTCCACCTCCAGCTGCTGTGGCTCTGAGTCAAACCAACCTGTTCCCCTCCTGGCCTGTGGGGGCGCTGCACCAAGAACCACTGAAGGAAACGACACAAAAACCTCTGAAGACACTGAGAGCAACTTCCTTCTTCACCAGATGGAAACAAGATGGAGGATTTTAGCGGTTGGAGGATTTCTCTTTAGGCTAAAGACCAGGAGCCATTTCTGCTGCTAGCGCTAGGCTAGCACGTTAGCTTTGGTTGTATTTACCCAGAATGCCCTGCGCAGTAGTCCTCTTCCTGCTTTTGGAGCGGTCTCTGGTCCGCTTGGCGTTCACATTCAAACTGAACCAGAGTTGAACCCAGACGAGGTTTGGAGGACCAGAGTTAGCTTAGCATTCATACCTCACCAACCGAACCGGACTTTATAGGTAAACGGACTGGAGTTGGATTAAGCAGACTGAATATCATGACCCGGTTTAACTCCTGGTGGAGTCGGTGGGTATGTCAAAGTCACCGCAGCTAGAAAACTTCTTTATAAACGTCCCCAGAGCTGAAAGCTTTGTCCTGTCAGCTAACAGCCACGTCTTTAACACGGTAACAGCTTTAAAGGCTCATCTCCTCTTAATTAATCTTTCACATTATTCCAAATCCCACCAGCATAATTGCAGCTCTGGAGGGACTGCGTGCCGATATTCCAGCTGATCCCCTTTGTGAAAACGTCTCCATTAAATGACAGCCGCTGACAGCGACAAGCAGCTTTCTGAAACACTCTGACATCTTTATAACTGCCACATGCTGAGCTGCAGCGTCCTGAACATGACACAACAATAAACTAACAGAACGACAGCGGCTGCTGCAGCACCAGGCTCCGGATATAAATATAACTCTAATTTCTGTCTTCAGATGTGCGTTTGAACTGTGAGTTTCTGCAGCCTCCGTGTTTTCCTCCATAACAGGCGGAAACACACAGAGGCTGCCGTCGTTCCCAGAAGGGTGAGAGCAGAAACTTTCCTCCACCTCCTGAGAAACTGGCTGCTCCGCTTCTTCCAACGGAGCAAATCCAGGATAATCAGATTAAAGTGTGCAGGCCTGATGGAGCCTGATGATGAGGAGAGAATAAGAATGAGTCCAGTTCGCAGCTGGAGACGAACCCGGCTGCTTTATTCTTTATGTACGACACAAACATCTGATTTATGGAGCAGATTGGTTCAAACTATTCTGGACGTTCCCCTTTTCTCTGGACTCCTTCACAGAACAAAACCAGAGTTTTGGTTGGTTTTACCTTCACTGGGATGACGGTTCTGGCTCCCAGCAGGACGGAGGCGCCGGTCCGGTTCGGCCGCAGCGCAGCTCTGTGGACACAAACCAGCTTTACATGGAAACCATGAAACTTTACAGAGTGGTCCAGAAGTAAAATCAGGCAAAAACTTAAACAGCAAAGTCAACATGAACTGCAGGAAATGAGGAAATATGAAGATGAAAAGCACAGAAATCAACTTTTCCACTCTTTTGTTTTATACTTTGGTGTTTTGCTTTCATGCTTAATTAATTAAATACTTTTTTTGTTGAAAAGGAGAAAGTGTTATTGACTAAATATATGTAAATAACATATTTCAAGGAAATGCATAAGAACTGAATTTTCTACAGTTTAAACAACTCAAACTTACATTATTTTATTTTTTCTGTTTAGTTTATTAATCTTGGGAAAAGAGGATTTAATTATATTTTTAAGAAATAAGCCTGTGTTTTTCTTTTTAAATGTATTTTGTGTTAATATTATTGGGAAAATACTAAACTAAATAAAAGCAAAAAATAAAATCGTATGAGATTTTTTGAAACAAGGTAACGTAACTTTTTTTTTTCTATTGTTTCCATTTTTCTGGGAAATTTCTTACAAAAACTTGACAATAATTTAATATGAACCTAAATTTTATTTAATGCTTATAATTAAATGTTTATTATTCTAATTGTATCACTTTTGTTTTGGGGGTAAAAATGAATATTTTTATGTTCTCTAAAGCAAGTGGGAAAACAGAAGCTAACAGATGTAGATGAAGTTCAGCGCTACAGAGAAAAGTTAATCATGTTTTTGATAAAAACCTGATTCGTTGATCTGCTGCTGAACAGCAACAACCATCAGTGACTAACAGCAGCAGGTTCCGTCAGAAACGAGCTGCTGGTTGGTAATGATTTGGTCGTTAAGAGTGGGAACAGAAAACCTGCTGCTGCATCATTAAAGTTTAGAGCTGCAGCATCTCCTGCAGCACAGAGGAGGTAAGTAACGTGAAGGAGGGCCGGCCAAAGTTATTACCATCAAATGTTTCAGCACCGACTCCTCACTAAAACATGCTGCCGTTCAAGCAGTGAAAACGATCCAGTAACTGGATAAATAAATCCTCCGTATCGGCGGCTCCCCTCAGCAGACATGAAGGTTCCCGCTTCAGGCTGAGGACAGAAACGACTGCAGGGATTTACCTGAACCTGACACGCTTCAGGAAGCTGCTATCAATGATCTGTAGTCAGATAACAGCAGAATACAGAGGAGGAAAGATGTGCTGCTGTGCTAACCGCTCTGCTAGCCGCTGTGCTAACTGCTCTGCTAGCTACTGTGCTAACTGCTCTGCTAGCTACTGTGTCAAGCAAAGTGGGCGGAGCTAAGAGACGGAGGGGCGGGGTCAGGTGTGAGGATGAGTGGAAGGGGTTAAACAGGTGAGGTCAGAATGAGAGAAAGTTCTGCTGCTAACTTAGCAAATTTATTGGTATTTTTAGCAACTTTTCAGACGCTCCAGCCACTATATGTCATAAAGGTGACTAGCAACAAATCTAGAGGCTTTTCCTGTTGTAGAGTTTTATGGCGACATGTGAAGAGCAGTCGCTCTGCAGCTCCGCTCCGTCCTGAGGGAGCAGAGAGTTCTGCCGTTAATCACGCCAGGAAGGCTGAGAAACGCATCGATCAACACTCGCCATACTAGCTGCTCCACCTCCTGACTCACCACCAGGGGGCGGAATACCAGACTGTGGAGCCTTCTGGACCATTGGAACCAATAGTAAAATTCACCTGCAGTACCACCGTTCAACCCAAAGAGGGCAGCACTGAGGCGGTTTTAGGCCAAATGTTGGAAAATTAAACAGGTTTTCACAAAAATGTTGAACAGAAACATAAAGACAGCATCTTCAAGGATCAATTTAAAAATATCTGCAAAAAGAGTTTATTTGTTAGTTCCTCTTTAAATTTCGGTAATCTGAATCCTCTGCTGCTGAGTGGGGAGCGACTCTGGAGGAGGAGAGGAAGAATCACTGAACACGAGGAAACGGTAACCCACAGACTGAGATCAGGAAAATACCAACGCTAAGAGTGAAAAGGAAAACACGGATAACTGAAGAGAAGGACTGGAGAGAAAATCAGTTTCTGTTCCCTGGTCTCCATGATGCTGGTTGTTCTACAAACCTCCGTTAGCAACTGTTGGGTCAGAGCGATAAATTATTCAGGGTGTGTTTACACCTTGTTGACAGAGAGCCAGACTTATCTAATGATGCTGCTTCACTGCTTCCAGAGCTGCAGCTCCGCACTGGGAGAGAGGAGAGGAAACCTGAACCTACCAGAACAAACAGCAGCGACACCTGAACTAACTCAGGGCGTAAATTCACATTTACTGAGCAAAGAAATGATGAAAACATGAAAGAAATGATGAAAACATGAAAGCATCCACATGTTCTGGGTGATACGGGACTTAAAGCCTCCGGACCTGCAGAGGAACGACTCCACTCCAGAGGAAGGAGTTTATTTCACTTTCAATCTAGAATTTAATTCTTTCAGTAACGATTTCAGTGTCAATGAGCATCAAGTCGCTGACAGATTTAATCTCCTGCCTCCTTCCAAAACCCCCAGATAAAATGTAGCTGCATTAATAAAGCATGAACACAAACAGTTCCCTCACTGTCGCTGAGCAGGAACAGTTTATCTTTTTAACCAGATCTCTTTTTCTCTCTGATTTCACAGGCTTGAAAGCAGAAATGCAGCCAGAAGAGATGTGATGTTTTAGCGTGTTAGAAAATCAGCCACATCTCGATGAGAGAGACGTTTAAACCCTGATCCTCTGGGCGCTGCTGCTCCCCGGCCAGGATTAGCTCCTCTGTTCGCTCCGGCTGCTGACGAAGACCAACAGGAAACCAGGATGAAGATCACCGCCCCGCTGGAGAACACCACTCTGGTCGGTTGGCCCAGTTATTATCAGAGTAAAAACATTAAGTCCCCCAGCCGTGTCGTTTAAATGCAGTGTTTGCACAGCCTTAATTTGTAATCCTGGGTTCGCTGACAGCGGCTAAAACTCAGATTTTTCACACGGTTTGTTACTTTGCCTCCAGGCTGCAGATGAGACTGAAGCAGTAATTATAGGAAGAAAGAGAGGAAGCTCTGCAGAGCAAAGACCGATGGTTAAATGAGATAATACTGATGCATTAGTCCAGCTGCCTGCACTTTGTTGGTCCTGCCAGTCAAAGTTACATCAAATGGAAGTAATTTAGTGACTCCAACTGAAGACAAGTTAGAGGTTTCCTTTATTTAATGTATTTAACCATTTGGTTTGAATTTATCCCTTAAAAATGACGGTCAGGTGAGATTGTCGTAAATCTTAGGTAACAAAGATTTTAATAAAGAGTGATTTCAAATTCTACAAATATTTTCAGATTTAGATTAAAGTCGGGATTTCACTGTTATTTTTGATTCATTAATTACAAATAAAACCAGTAATCTTTTTTTTTACGTACAAAAGTTGAAAGTAGAAACTTTGTATTTGTGCGTTTCCGGTACACCGGTAAATCACAAACAAGCACAAACTATAAATATATTTGTTCTTGAGCTCATATCCAATAATTTAGAAATTATTTACAGACTCTGCAATTAACCCCGAGTCCCACCTCTAATTTCAATACGAATCATATTATTTGACTCATTTATGTTGAGTAATTAGTATGTAAACAAATATCAAACCCACAAATAAACATAAAGTTAGAGATATAAACTTAATTTTCTGTCCATAAGAGTCTAATTGCAGCTCCTACCATGCTGTCGCTCTGCAGAAACCGAATGGAGACAGAGGGTCTGATGTCTGTGGCAGAGCCTGCAGCTGAACCTTGAGACGAACACGGAAACTTTCTAAATGAGCAGCTTCAGAACCATGAAACGGCTTCAGTTTGGATCAGAGCAGACAGAGGTCAAAGGTCGTTCTTCTGCAGTGAAACAAAGCCAGAAATGTTCTGGCACACAACAACACGTCTGTCCTGCTCTGGACTTTCCTCTGCATGTTCTGATCGAGAGTCAGCCGGATCAGAACATGAAGGCGACCCGTGTCTGAATATCTTACCAACGTCTGGACTTTCTGTTCAGAAGGTTCTGGAATAAAAAGTAACGTGCATCTGTAAACAACAAATAAAAATACAATACAATGATTTGTATTTTATTCCAGATATAAGAATTTACATTGAATCAATTGTTGAGAAAATAAATTTAAAATAAGCTAGTTTTAAAACTTAGCATGTCTTGATTCAAATGGCCTAATTGTGGTTTTAAATCAGTAACGTATTCTGGCCTATTGACCTTTATGTTACCTGTAGTTCCAGCAGATGGTTTGCTAGGATCGTTTGAACTGCCTTTTGTCTGTGTGGGAAACAATCAGGAGAAGTTCCAGCTTTTCACACTCATCTGTGAAAGGCCGTAAACACGGCAGGAGTTCCTGGCTTGAGAGAGGGTCAGAGACAGCTCCTGGTTGGAGGAGCAAAGATACGCCTTATTTGAATAAATTAAAGATAAGAATACGCCTTTTACTATAAAACTTTCTACACAGAAGTAACAGATCAGATTTGCTCTTGCAATTCTCCAAAGACGTCTTTGCTTTTCTTTCTTTCTTCTTTCCATTTATGTCAGGTAAATGAATGTGTCTCTGTTGTTCTGCAGTTTCTGTTGTAAGTTTTTGCATTGTCTTAAACTCTGTAATTCTGTGACGTCAACATGCGGCCCGCTGAGAGGACCCGGGATCCAGAGGAAGAGAGAGCCAAACTTTTTCCAAAAGAATCTCTTCCTTAACACAATACAAAATATCAAGAATCATAAGAGCTTTGAAATGAAAACTGTAACAGAATATGAATCTCTAAACGTGCAATTAAAGCAAAAACAGAAGCATCTCTAATAGCCGAATTAAAAGTCTTCAGTTGACCCAGACTGTTTCCCAGTAGCTGATCATAATTACGTAATTTGGCATTTTGAAATTAAATTCGCTTAATAAAAACACGACAATTTTTTAAAAGATTCTCGTTTTTTCATGAAAAGTTTCTTCGCTGGTTTGACGTATTTTTAGCCGCTTCTGGTTTATTTTTGAAAATCTACAACAGAAACCATTTTTAGTGTCACGCCAGTCACGTGATCAACAACCGGATGTTGCCCCTGGTTCAACCCACGAAGAAGAAGACAGGAAGTGACTTATTGCGAACAAAATTATTCATGTGTGACTGTTTATTATTTAATGGAAACACCGTTAGCGGAATATTGACAAGGATTTGCGCACATTTAGCAGCTTCTGTCTGCTAGTCGCTTCTTGTTCACATTAGCAGATATTTTGCATAATGTTCACTTTAAGCTAATTGTGCAAACCGAGTTGCAGAATTCCGAGAAGTTGAGAAAGAAAAAACAAAATTTATGAAGCTTCTTTTCAAAGTAGAGCTTTTTAAAGATGGCGTCTATAGTAGATTTCACATAAACAGAATAAAAACAAAGCACTGCGTTTCTAGGTAAGTCTGTTATTTGATCATTAATTTTCATTAATCACCCGCTGCGGAGCTCTCGGTTAGCGCCAATAAACATGAATGAGTAAGAAAGTAAAAGTGAGATTTTGGCTTCTTAGAATTTATATTTAAACTATTTGCTAAATTATTACACAGCTAAATGAAAAAAAAATTTAATTTCTCTTTTTTATTTTCATCCATTTTAGAGGGAATTATGAACAAACGACTCGAAGCACAGCCTCCCAGTCTGGACTGGTTTCCTTCACTGGAAATCCGCCACTGGTCAGGTTTTTGCTTCAATAGTATAAAAAAAAATAACTTTTTGTTTATCTAATCTTTTATCACAGATCTATAGATAACATTTAAATGAATTTAAAGGGGCTGTTATTGTTGCAAAGTTGTGGTTTTATTATGATCAACAGAGTAAAATGAGATTGTCTGGAATTATTTTTACGCGGCTCAGATGGTCGGCCTCCACCTGTCAGAACAGAGTAAAGCAAACAGAGCATCTAAAATAAGCTTCACCTTGGAACAATTGGCTGATAGAAATGGGAAGGTCACAGGACACCAAACTGGATCAGAACCGTTTAGACAGCTTCCCTTAACTTTTCTACCCTGTTCTGCTGTTACTTTTCATCTGATGTTTAATTTTACTGCCTGAATATTTGGATCTGGCAGCAGGTTTTATTCAGCTAATCACCACAGAGTCTGAGATCCAGTTTTACAGTAACTATTAAATTAAAAGTAAGCTGCTAGAAGAGGTGCATGTGAAGAAAACTATGCCCAGCTAAAGGAAATTAATTCAGAGCCAGAAAGTTTACATAAAGACAACATAGGCTGTCTGGATACTGAGACTGTCATACACAGCAATCTTCAGTCAGAGGCTTCTTCAGATGTGTTGGAAGACTGACTGCTGCTGGAGATCCTTCCAGCCCACAGCATCACTGTCCATAGCGCCGCTCTCAGGTCGTTTCAGTGAGTTAGAATCACTTTGAGCTCTGAGTTATTTTCTGAAACACTGAGGACTTTGTCCAGGTCAGGCTTCACCTCGCTGTGTCACCCAGATCAACGGCTTCACATCAAACCCCGCCCCCTCACCACCCCGTCCCCCTCACCACCCCGTCCCCCTCACCACCCTGTCCTCCCGTCCTCCCGTCCCTTTGTCCTGTTTAGCTTGGAGCGCTGCCACCGTCTCTTTGTTAAAACAACTGTAACCCTCTCAGGCTTTTGTTTCTGCTGCAGCTGCCACATAATCCTCTAAAAGGAAAATAATCAATCCTCCTAAGATCCACTTTAAAGGTCGTCCGGACACCAGTCAGCCCAGTTAGACCAGTCAGCCCAGTTAAGCCAGTTAGACCAGTTAAACCAGTCAGCCCAGTTAAGCCAGTTAGACCAGTCAGCCCAGTTAGACCAGTCAGCCCAGTTAGACCAGTCAGCCCAGTTAAGCCAGTTAGACCAGTTAAACCAGTCAGCCCAGTTAAGCCAGTTAGACCAGTCAGCCCAGTTAGACCAGTCAGCCCAGTTAGACCAGTCAGCCCAGTTAGACCAGTCAGCCCAGTTAAGCCAGTCAGCCCAGTTAAGCCAGTTAGCCCTGTTAGACCAGTCAGCCCAGTTAGACCAGAGACCAGTCAGCCCAGTTAGACCAGTCAGCCCAGTTAAGCCAGTCAGCCCAGTTAAGCCAGTCAGCCCAGTTAGACCAGTCAGCCCAGTTAGACCAGAGACCAGTCAGCCCAGTTAGACCAGTCAGCCCAGTTAAGCCAGTTAGACCAGTCAACCCAGTTAAACCAGTCAACCCAGTTAGACCAGTCAGCCCAGTTAGACCAGTCAGCCCAGTTAGACCAGTCAGCCCAGTTAAGCCAGTTAGACCAGTTAGACCAGTCAGCCCAGTTAAACCAGTCAGCCCAGTTAGACCAGTCAGCCCAGTTAAGCCAGTTAGACCAGTTAGACCAGTCAACCCAGTTAAACCAGTTAGACCAGTTAGACCAGTCAGCCCAGTTAAACCAGTCAGCCCAGTTAAACCAGTCAGCCTAGTTAAGCCAGAGACCAGTCAGCCCAGTTAGACCAGTCAGCCCAGTTAAACCAGTTAGACCAGTTAGACCAGTCAACCCAGTTAAACCAGTTAGACCAGTTAGACCAGTCAGCCCAGTTAAACCAGTTAGACCAGTTAGACCAGTCAGCCCAGTTAAGCCAGAGACCAGTCAGCCCAGTTAGACCAGTCAGCCCAGTTAAACCAGTTAGACCAGTTAGACCAGTCAGCCCAGTTAAACCAGTCAGCCCAGTTAAGCCAGAGACCAGTCAGCCCAGTTAGACCAGTCAACCCAGTTAAACCAGTTAGACCAGTTAGACCAGTCAGCCCAGTTAAACCAGTCAGCCCAGTTAAGCCAGAGACCAGTCAGCCCAGTTAGACCAGTCAGCCCAGTTAAGCCAGTTAGACCAGTCAACCCAGTTAAACCAGTTAGACCAGTTAGACCAGTCAACCCAGTTAAACCAGTCAACCCAGTTAGACCAGTCAGCCCAGTTAGACCAGTCAGCCCAGTTAAACCAGTTAGACCAGTTAAACCAGTCAGCCCAGTTAAACCAGTCAGCCCAGTTAGACCAGTTAAGCCAGTCAGCCCAGTTAAACCAGTCAGCCCAGTTAGACCAGTTAAACCAGTCAGCCCAGTTAAACCAGTCAGCCCAGTTAGACCAGTTAAACCAGTCAGCCCAGTTAAACCAGTCAGCCCAGTTAGACCAGTTAAGCCAGTCAGCCCAGTTAAACCAGTCAGCCCAGTTAGACCAGTTAAACCAGTCAGCCCAGTTAAACCAGTCAGCCCAGTTAGACCAGTTAAACCAGTCAGCCCAGTTAAACCAGTCTGCTCCGGATCTCTCCGTAGGAACCCCCTCATCGCAGATTAAGGTGACTGTTTTAATCTGAAGGATTTTGGTGAAATTAGAACATGTTTGATTTTAAACAGTTTTTTATTCATCGAGCTGCTAAGAAAAAACACAACAGCATTAAGAACCTGGAGAAACCTGACCTGTAATTCATCCGTCTGTTCATCTGTAAAATGATCAACAATTCCATTCACATTCCACTGAAACGGAAATCTGAACCAAACCACCTGCAGAAAACTGTAACTTTTATTTTGGCAGAAATAAAAAATTATTATTGGAGCAACATCTATAAAGTAGAGAATTTTAAATGTCTCCTCTTGTACTTTCAGTGATGGAGTCAGGAAAACCCAGATGGAGCAGCGCGCTGACTTTTTATTACTTTTTAAACCTGACTTTCCTTGGCATCTAAAGCTAAATATATCTGCGCTGCTTGTGGGTCCCTGATCCGTCCTGAGCAGCAGGTCTGTAACTCTACCGGCGGAAGCGAAGGAACGGCCGCGAGGTGAAGGACGGAGCTGCGTATAAAACGGACGGACGTCTGTCCCGTTCCTGCACTCTGCAGCGACTCCTGCAGCGTTCTGGAAACCCGTCCCAGTCCGACCCGCCGCCGAGGCCACGGTGAGTTCACCGCAGTTCTTCATTCATAAACTAAAGTATCCGTGTTGTGTTTGAGTCCCACTGGGAGAAATGAGCTCCGATGGGGAAATGGCGGTGTTCGGGCCCGCGGCCCAGTTCCTGCGGAAGTCTGAGAAGGAGCGAGCCGAGGCTCAGAACCGGCCGTTCGACAGCAAGACGGCGTGCTTCGTGAGCGACGCCACAGAGCTCTACGTGAAGGCGGAGGTCCAGGACCGGTCCGAGGGCGGAGTCACCGTGAAGACCGCCGATGATCGGGTAGGTCAGGGGTGTCAAACTCGACTTCACCGAGGGCCACTTCAGCATAGTGGCCCCCCTCCACGGGCCACATTGACGGTACAAATCAGGAGGGCATCCCTGCTAAAACACCCCAGACAAAAGGTTGACTTCCCTCATTCAGTTCTGTAGAGGCTTATAATGAGTCAATGGTCCAGGTGAGTTAGAGAAGGAACCATCTAAAGCTGCAGATGGTAGCTCTGGAAAACAGCCCCAGCATAAATGTATAAAATACAATGTTAAAAATAAATTAAACACCTCATATTGTTAAATAACTGATTTTATGTATTGAAGTTTTAAATATTACATTTCAGTTTCCATGGATGTAAAATTACTGCTCAGTTTAAAAATTACAATATTTAAATCAGTGTTTAAAGCAAACAAATAATAATAAAAAGTTTTGATGTTAACTCTCAACTTCAAACTTTTTTTTATTTCACAGCCAACATGTATTTCACATAACAACAAAACAATGAGGTGATGTTTGCCTTGAACTTAAAGCTGATCCTCTTCACCCCGACACAGAGGTCCGTTAGCCGAGTATTTTCCGTATTTAACCGGTTATTTTTTTAAACGACCAGAAAATTTAAAGCCCGTCGGTCATTTGACAGGTTCTAATTAACACCCTTGACTGGTTCACATGGGCAGACATTATAGACTTTACGCAAAGATTTAGTCTCAGAGGCAACTGAAATCAATTAATTAAAAAAATCCTTTCTGAATATCATCTCATGGTCTCTGAACTAAATGCGTCTTTCTGACCGGAGCTGACGGCGAGTTGAAGAGTTATGGACCGGACGCTTTGGAGCGTCTGGTTAGGAAGCGCATTACAAGCCTTTGGTTGAAACGGCCGTTAAATTCAAGTCTCCATTACAGACCAGAGAAAGCTAAAGAGAATAAAACGTTGTGTTAATCCATTTGAGGAGCCGGTAGTTTGTCTTGAGGAAATAAATGACGATGCAAAAGTTAATTAGACTAACATGCGCAGTCCGCTGCTCAACCACTGCGGACTGCGAAGACTGAGGAACCGCTGGGAGAAACTCATCCAGTGGATTTAACAAATGGAGCCTTCTGGGTGGAAGTTACCCAGGAGAGCGGCGCTCTGGAGGAGCTGCAGACGTAACATCTGTCCGTTTGGGAGAAGCGAAACCACGCAAAAAAAAATAAAATAAATAAAAATCCTGGTAGAAGCGCACACCGAACCTCACAGGGTAAAACACTCACAGAGTTCAGTTGATCTGTTTGGATCAGGCAGATCCAACTGACTGATGAATTAGCGCAGATTTTTCTGCAGATGGGAACCAGGAGGAAGTTGTTCAGACCCCAGCGGGTGAAGTGATGCTAATTTAAGTGAAGTCGCTTAATTTAATGTATTAAAAGTTATTGGGGCCTCAGTTTTTGTCACTACGAGAAAAATTTAGATACATTTATCTGCTTAATCTGTGATGGGATCTGGTTTCACGGTGAATATTAACTAAACCGCATAAAATGCGACTAAATAGCCGATGTTAATATGATTGTAATTTCACAGATAAAAATAATACATGACCGATTTTATTTATTTTATTTTTTTTTTTATGTTGTCGGTCAAGATAACAGATAACAAAAAAAGTCTAGCGCCACCTGCCGCCCTGATACCAACTCACACATCTTCATTCACAGTCTTACTTGTAAATCGATGTTTCTTTTCTTGGACGTTTTGATGTTAGCTTGTCGATGTCTCAGTTTTATTTGCTGGGAAAATCAATAAGCAGCTTGAGGTGACTCTGCTGCTCTCTAGTGGCGAGAAGCCGTAATGTTGGCTGGTAATCGGAATGCATTGTGGGAGATGTAGTTTGTAGTCAATTCATGCTCAAAACCTATTTTAAGTCAATCATCGGCCTATAAAATGACATGGCGGGTCCCCCTAAATAATTTGGTGTTTTTTTTTGTTGTTTTTATTTTTATTTACAAAAAACTGCTGAAAATTTTAATATAATGTGTTTAATGAGTTTAAAGAAATAATCATACAAAATAATATTTTCAATTCAAAAAAGGCCTTTAAACGTTCTCACCTGGTCTCACGTTCTCACCTGGTCTCATGTTCTCACCTGGTCTCACGTTCTCACCTGGTCTCACGTTCTCACCTGGTCTCACGTTCTCACCTGGTCTCACGTTCTCACCTGGTCTCACGTTCTCACCTGGTCTCACGTTCTCACCTGGTCTCACGTTCTCACCTGGTCTCACGTTCTCACCTGGTCTCACGTTCTCACCTGGTCTCACGTTCTCACCTGGTCTCACGTTCTCACCTGGTCTCACGTTCTCACCTGGTCTCACGTTCTCACCTGGTCTCACGTTCTCACCTGGTCTCATGTTCTCACCTGGTCTCACATTCTCACCTGGTCTCACGTTCTCACCTGGTCTCACGTTCTCACCTGGTCTACCTTCCTCTGCAGACGTTAACGGTGAGGGAGGACCAGGTGTTTCCAATGAACCCCCCAAAGTTTGATAAGATTGAGGACATGGTGATGATGACGCACCTGCATGAGCCGGCCGTCCTGTTCAACCTGAAGGAGCGATACGCCGCCTGGATGATCTACGTAAGCATGAAACTCGTCGACTCTTCAGAAACGTCCCCTGCTCAGTTTAAACCAAATTTACCTGCAAACGTTGAAGGAAGGAGAACTGTTAGTGAGGAAAGGTGATTTAAATGTTGTGTTTTAATGTACAGCACTTTGTATCAGCTGTGGTTGTTTTAAAGTGCTTTATAAATAAAGTTGGTGTGGTTTTAGACATAACTTTTATCTGTTCAGCTCTGAAAGCTGCTAAATTTAAAACCTACAGAAAATTAGAAAATACTTATAGAAACATGTAAATATGACAGAAATAGAATTAACTGGTTTTTAATCTGTCCATATAATTATATAATAGGACCACATGTTTCTCTATATACACTGAACTTTGTGGGTTTCTTTTGTAAAATGCCTTTTTTAAAGTAACTATAGCAGAATGTGCAGCATTAATTTCTATTCAGTTCATCTTTATGGGATTTACATTTTACATTTTATATTGTCTCATATATCATCATATCATTCTGCATAATATCGTGTCATATATGTTATTTAATATATTGTATCGTATTGTATCGTATTGTGTTGCATTTTATCGATTCCCAATATGGATTACATCATATCATGTTAAAGGCTAAAATGACACCAAGAAACAAGAATTTAAGTTAAAAACTGTATAAAATATTTCTGAAGAAACACAAAATGTTTGAAAATAAAACCTTCAACTAATAAAAATGCACAGAAAGAATCTGTAAATATCTCCAAAAGTTAGATAAAATGTTATTCACAGCAACATGCTGTTAATTTAAGATCTTTGTTAAATGTGAAAGTGATTCTGTAATTTGTAGATTGTAATCAGATTACCTTTGGTTTCGGTGCAGACATACTCTGGGCTCTTCTGTGTGACCGTCAACCCGTACAAATGGCTGCCGGTCTACAACCCGGAGGTGGTCCGGGCCTACAGGGGCAAGAAGAGGATGGAGGTCCCGCCGCACATCTTCGCCCTCTCTGACAACGCCTACCAGTTCATGCTCACCGGTGAGCGCACACACACACCGACACACACACACACACACACACAGACACACACACACAGACACTCACACACACACACACACACACACACACACACATACGCCTACACACACACACACACACACACAAACACTCGTGGCTCATCCCTCTCCTCTGTCTGCAGATCGGGTCAATCAGTCCATCCTCATCACGTAAGTTGAGTAAAAACTGTTTGTTTTTCTGTTTTTGATAGAAAAACTTTAAAAGTCGATTTTTTTCCTCAGTGGAGAATCTGGTGCCGGGAAAACCGTCAACACCAAACGTGTCATTCAGTACTTTGCAACGATCGCCGTGGCAACAGACAAGAAAAAGGAGAGCAGCAGCAAAATGGAGGTGAGCGCGCTCAGCGGCTGTCCTTCTGTTTTCATGGGCGCGGGCCCAGTGGGCCCCG
This sequence comes from Poecilia mexicana, assembly GCF_051168715.1. NCBI lineage: Eukaryota > Metazoa > Chordata > Actinopteri > Cyprinodontiformes > Poeciliidae > Poecilia > Poecilia mexicana. The sequence goes on from NW_028263377.1 coordinate 27,391,672, forward strand.
CTGGGGGGTTCATATAATGTTTGATCCCATCTTTACGTTTGATGAGGATGTTAGCGCTGCTATCAAAGCCTCCAGCTGAGGACCTTTGACATGATCAAATCTTTTATTAAAATATTTGTACTTCAGTGATTTGGGTTGTTGGGGAATTGCCAAGTATGTCTTGGTTTTCATTATTTTATTATGTTTTGGTCATCAGGGGACTCTGGAGGATCAGATCATCCAGGCCAACCCGCTGCTGGAAGCGTTTGGGAACGCCAAGACCGTGAGGAACGACAACTCGTCTCGCTTCGTGAGTCGGCCTGCCGGCTTCGCTTCGATAAGATGATCGATAAGATGATCGATAAGATGATCGATTAGGATCGGCTGCAGATAACTGGCTCTGTTTGTAGGGTAAGTTCATCCGGATCCACTTCGGAGCCACTGGGAAGCTGGCATCTGCAGACATCGAAACGTGTGAGTTTAAATAAGGATGGATTTAAATTCATTTCGCTGCTATGCTGCAGAAAGTTTTAATGATTTTTACTTTTTCCTAACAGATCTGCTGGAGAAGTCCAGAGTGACGTTTCAGCTGTCGGCTGAGCGCAGCTACCACATATTCTATCAGCTCACATGCAACCAGAAACCTGAACTCATCGGTAACCTCATTATTTCCCTCTTTGTTTATCATTTAGTCAAACATGAACTGGATTTGTTATTCTGCAGATCTGCTTCTGATCACCACCAACCCGTATGACTTTGCCTTCATCAGTCAGGGGGAAATCAGCGTGAAAAGCATCAACGATGCTGAGGAGCTTGTGGCAACGGATGTGAGTGGATTCTGTAGAAACCGGCGGCTCTTCCCTGTTAGCAGCTTCTACCTTTTTATTTCTGCAAACGCAGGAAGCCTTCGACATCCTGGGCTTCCTGCCTGATGAGAAAGCGTCCGCCTACAAGCTGACCGGCGCCGTTATGCATTACGGCAACATGAAGTTCAAGCAGAAGCAGCGGGAGGAGCAGGCGGAGCCGGACGGCACCGAAGGTGGAGCCGGTGATGGGCGGTGTGCGGCCGGCCGCATGCAGAGACGTGCTAACGCTTCTGTCTCTGCAGAGGCTGATAAAGCTGCCTACCTGATGGGCCTGAACTCTGCCGACCTCCTGAAGAACCTCTGCTATCCCAGGGTGAAGGTCGGGAATGAGTTCGTGACCAAAGGTCAAAACGTGCAGCAGGTATCAGAGAAACTGGTGTTTCATGAGGCCAAGCATTTCACATCCTGTCATGAACACAGTTCCAGATGTTGATCAGGTCTTAGTTCCAGGTAATGACTGCAGAGGTTTTCATTTGAGCATTTTCTGATTCACATCAGGGACAAAATGATGCATGAAGGCTGAAATGAAAGAATATCTGCCCAGCAGGACCCACATCTGTTCATGGCTCCACTGTGGAATATAACTCAAATTCACAAACTTGCAGATTTCTCAGTAGCTCATATATAAAATATTAAAAATAAACATGTAGCCGCAATGCTACATGACACGCCACGGCGTTTGCATAGCAGCCAATCCCAGAGCACCACTGCTGTTTCCTGGGCCCTGATTGGCTGAACCTCAGAGCTGACATCAGGAAATCTGTGACATCATCACTAAAACCAGAGAGTGCCTGACCTCAGTCCAAACGTCGATACAGTAACCGAGTTTTCACCATTTTTTTAAAGCGTCACATTAAACATTCAAAATAACCTCCTAAGTTTTGTAAAAATAAATTTGTAGTGTTTTATTATGAGTTTGCCTTAAAAATATCATTCATACTGATGGTATCTAAACCTCCAGAACATTTTTCATCCCTGCTGTGATTTAATTCTCAGTAGTTTTACATCATTTTTTCACTCATTTATCATAATGAAGCTTTTTCTGTCATTAAACGTGCGGTGAGCCGTCTGTCCGTCTGCAGGTCTACAACGCCATCGGCGCTCTGGCCAAGTCGGTGTATGAGAAAATGTTTCTGTGGATGGTCCTGCGCATCAACCAGCAGCTGGACACCAAGCAGTCCAGACAGCATTTCATCGGCGTCCTGGACATCGCTGGCTTTGAGATCTTTGATGTAGCGTCTCGGATCTGTTCGTATGTCTCCAGGAATGTTAATTAATGCAAATGTAATCTTTATTCTCTGTGTTCAGTACAACAGCATGGAGCAGCTGTGCATAAACTTCACCAACGAAAAGCTGCAGCAGTTCTTCAACCACCACATGTTTGTGCTGGAGCAGGAGGAGTATAAGAAGGAGGGCATCGAGTGGGAGTTCATCGACTTTGGGATGGACCTGGCAGCCTGCATTGAGCTCATTGAGAAGGTAGCAGCCAATCACAGCCGCTCCTGCAGACCGCTGTATCGTGATGCTGACGGGAGGTTTTGTCTCCAAGCCCATGGGAATCTTCTCCATCCTGGAAGAGGAGTGCATGTTCCCCAAATCATCCGACACTTCCTTCAAGAACAAACTGTACGACCAACATCTGGGCAAGAACAGCTGCTTCCTGAAGCCCAAAGCGGTGAAAGGGAAGCCGGAGGCGCACTTCACGCTGGTGCACTACGCCGGGAACGTGGACTACAACATCAGCGGCTGGCTGGAGAAGAACAAAGACCCGCTCAACGAGTCCGTGGTCCAGCTCTACCAGAAGTCCTCCAACAAAACCTTGGCGATGCTGTACGCCAGCTTCTCTGGAGCCGAAGGCACGAAGTTCTTCACTCATTTACGTTCCTCGTGCCACGGATACTAACTTCACTAGAGCTAACAACGTGACACAGGAAACATTTCCACTAACTGAGAGAGTAGAACCTTTATTCTCTGGCTAAAGACTGGCTGGAACTGCAGCGTATTTGGGGAATATCAACAGTTTATTTGATATTTGTCATCACTGCAGATTCAGCCGCCGCCGGATCCAAGAAGGGATCCAAGAAGAAAGGAGCGTCTTTCCAAACCGTGTCCGCTCTGTTCAGGGTAGCAACGTTCCCAACCGATCGGCTCTGGGCACCAGCATGAAGCTTAAATCTGAAACTTAAATCTGAAACTTAAATCTGAAACTTAAAAACCTAAATCTGAAACCTAAATCTGAAACCTAAATCTGAAACTCAAATCTGAAACTTAAATCTGAAACCTAAATCTGAAACTTAAATCTGAAACTTAAAAACCTAAATCTGAAACTTAAATCTGAAACTTGAAAACCTAAATCTGAAACTTAAATCTGAAACTTGAAAACCTAAATCTGAAACCTAAATCTGAAACTTAAAAACCTAAATCTGAAACTTAAATCTGAAACTTAAATCTGAAACCTAAATCTGAAACTTAAATCTGAAACCTAAATCTGAAACTCAAATCTGAAACTTAAATCTGAAACTTAAATCTGAAACCTAAATCTGAAACTTAAATCTGAAACTTAAAAACCTAAATCTGAAACTTAAATCTGAAACTTAAATCTGAAACCTAAATCTGAAACTTAAATCTGAAACCTAAATCTGAAACTTAAATCTGAAACTTAAATCTGAAACCTAAATCTGAAACTTAAATCTGAAACCTAAATCTGAAACCTAAATCTGAAACCTAAATCTGAAACTCAAATCTGAAACTTAAATCTGAAACTTAAATCTGAAACCTAAATCTGAAACTTAAATCTGAAACTTAAAAACCTAAATCTGAAACTTAAATCTGAAACTTGAAAACCTAAATCTGAAACCTAAATCTGAAACTTAAAAACCTAAATCTGAAACTTAAATCTGAAACTTAAATCTGAAACCTAAATCTGAAACTTAAAAACCTAAATCTGAAACTTAAATCTGAAACTTAAATCTGAAACCTAAATCTGAAACCTAAATCTGAAACTTAAATCTGAAACTTAAATCTGAAACTTAAATCTGAAACCTAAATCTGAAACCTAAATCTGAAACCTAAATCTGAAACTTAAATCTGAAACTTAAATCTGAAACTTAAATCTGAAACTTAAATCTGAAACTTAAAAACCTAAATCTGAAACCTAAATCTGAAACCTAAATCTGAAACCTAAATCTGAAACTTAAATCTGAAACTTAAATCTGAAACTTAAAAACCTAAATCTGAAACCTAAATCTGAAACTTAAATCTGAAACTTAAAAACCTAAATCTGAAACTTAAATCTGAAACTTGAAAACCTAAATCTGAAACCTAAATCTGAAACTTAAATCTGAAACTTAAATCTGAAACCTAAATCTGAAACCTAAATCTGAAACCTAAATCTGAAACCTAAATCTGAAACCTAAATCTGAAACTTAAATCTGAAACTTAAAAACCTAAATCTGAAACTTAAATCTGAAACTTAAATCTGAAACTTAAATCTGAAACTTAAAAACCTAAATCTGAAACCTAAATCTGAAACCTAAATCTGAAACTTAAATCTGAAACTTAAAAATCTAAATCTGAAACCTAAATCTGAAACTTAAATCTGAAACTTAAATCTGAAACTTAAAAACCCAAATCTGAAACTTAAATCTGAAACTTAAATCTGAAACCTAAATCTGAAACCTAAATCTGAAACTTAAATCTGAAACTTAAATCTGAAACTTAAATCTGAAACCTAAATCTGAAACTTAAATCTGAAACCTAAATCTGAAACCTAAATCTGAAACTTAAATCTGAAACTTAAATCTGAAACTTAAATCTGAAACCTAAATCTGAAACTTAAATCTGAAACTTAAAAACCTAAATCTGAAACTTAAATCTGAAACTTAAATCTGAAACTTAAATCTGAAACTTAAAAACCTAAATCTGAAACCTAAATCTGAAACCTAAATCTGAAACTTAAATCTGAAACTTAAAAATCTAAATCTGAAACCTAAATCTGAAACTTAAATCTGAAACTTAAATCTGAAACTTAAAAACCCAAATCTGAAACTTAAATCTGAAACTTAAATCTGAAACCTAAATCTGAAACCTAAATCTGAAACTTAAATCTGAAACTTAAATCTGAAACTTAAATCTGAAACCTAAATCTGAAACTTAAATCTGAAACCTAAATCTGAAACCTAAATCTGAAACTTAAATCTGAAACTTAAATCTGAAACTTAAATCTGAAACCTAAATCTGAAACTTAAATCTGAAACTTAAATCTGAAACTTAAAAACCCAAATCTGAAACTTAAATCTGAAACTTAAATCTGAAACCTAAATCTGAAACCTAAATCTGAAACTTAAATCTGAAACTTAAATCTGAAACTTAAATCTGAAACCTAAATCTGAAACTTAAATCTGAAACCTAAATCTGAAACCTAAATCTGAAACTTAAATCTGAAACTTAAATCTGAAACTTAAATCTGAAACCTAAATCTGAAACTTAAATCTGAAACTTAAAAACCTAAATCTGAAACTTAAATCTGAAACTTGAAAACCTAAATCTGAAACCTAAATCTGAAACTTAAATCTGAAACTTAAATCTGAAACCTAAATCTGAAACCTAAATCTGAAACCTAAATCTGAAACCTAAATCTGAAACCTAAATCTGAAACTTAAATCTGAAACTTAAAAACCTAAATCTGAAACTTAAATCTGAAACTTAAATCTGAAACTTAAATCTGAAACTTAAAAACCTAAATCTGAAACCTAAATCTGAAACCTAAATCTGAAACTTAAATCTGAAACTTAAAAATCTAAATCTGAAACCTAAATCTGAAACTTAAATCTGAAACTTAAATCTGAAACTTAAAAACCCAAATCTGAAACTTAAATCTGAAACTTAAATCTGAAACCTAAATCTGAAACCTAAATCTGAAACTTAAATCTGAAACTTAAATCTGAAACTTAAATCTGAAACCTAAATCTGAAACTTAAATCTGAAACCTAAATCTGAAACTTAAATCTGAAACCTAAATCTGAAACTTAAATCTGAAACCTAAATCTGAAACTTAAATCTGAAACTTAAATCTGAAACCTAAATCTGAAACTTAAATCTGAAACCTAAATCTGAAACTTAAATCTGAAACTTAAATCTGAAACTTAAATCTGAAACCTAAATCTGAAACCTAAATCTGAAACCTAAATCTGAAACTTAAATCTGAAACCTAAATCTGAAACCTAAATCTGAAACCTAAATCTGAAACTTAAATCTGAAACCTAAATCTGAAACTTAAATATGAAACTTAAATATGAAACTTAAATCTGAAACCTAAATCTGAAACCTAAATCTGAAACCTAAATCTGAAACTTAAATCTGAAACCTAAATCTGAAACTTAAATCTGAAACCTAAATCTGAAACTTAAATCTGAAACTTAAATCTGAAACCTAAATCTGAAACTTAAATCTGAAACCTAAATCTGAAACCTAAATCTGAAACTTAAATCTGAAACCTAAATCTGAAACTTAAATCTGAAACCTAAATCTGAAACTTAAATCTGAAACCTAAATCTGAAACTTAAATATGAAACTTAAATCTGAAACCTAAATCTGAAACCTAAATCTGAAACTTAAATATGAAACTTAAATCTGAAACCTAAATCTGAAACCTAAATCTGAAACCTAAATCTGGAACTTAAAAACCTAAATCTGGAACTTAAAAACCTAAATCTGGAACTTGAGCCAGTTTCCAGTTCTAACTCCCGTCTCCCGACAGGAGATCCTGGGGAAGCTCATGACCAACCTGAGAACCACTCATCCACACTTCTCATTAGTTTGCACTTTGAGCACATTATAATGTCACTATGGCTGGAATGAATGAAATCTGATCTTAATCTGTGTGACGTGTGTCAAACTCAAGGCTCGGGGGCCAGATCCGGCCCGCCACAGCTCTTTATGAGGCCCTGCAGACTCTGGACAGACAAACAGAAAACAGTTTAAATATTATTTAATCAATCAAATCAAAGCAGCTTTTATTCTGCCAAATGACCTCAATGAGAAAAAAGTTAAACGTTATTTAACTTTGAGAGGAAACATTTTTATTAGTGGACAGTTTATACATTTTGACACAACTGGTCGTTTGAGTACAGTCATGATTTTTGTGGACCAAAAATGAAATTCAGTTAATTATAAATTTTTTAAATACCATGTAGATGGTGCGATGTAAATAAAGTGGATGGTAGTTTCTCCCAGTCGGAAGTGAGGAAATGATCGTCTGTGTAAAATCAGGTGAGATGGAGAACCAGCTGGTTATTCACCAGCTGCGCTGCAACGGCGTCCTGGAAGGGATCCGCATCTGCAGGAAAGGATTCCCAAGCAGGATCCTGTACGGAGATTTCAAACAGAGGTCAGTTAACATCTAAGCACTGATTAAGGTCAACACATACAGAAAACTCCTCCTCTTCCTCCCTCCTTCCTCCTCCTCCAGGTACAGGATCCTTAATCCCAGCGCCGTTCCTGAGGGTCAGTTCATGGATAACAAAAAGGCTGCAGAGAAGCTGCTGAGCTCCATCGATGTGGATCACACCCAGTACAAGTTTGGACACACCAAGGTTTGTGTTTCCACCTGTTTCCGAATAAAGACACTGCAACGCGGTAACTAAGCAACCGGACGTGATGCTGCGTGACTCCAGGTGTTCTTCAAAGCCGGCCTGCTGGGCGCCTTGGAGGAGATGAGAGACGAGCGTTTGGCGCAGGTGGTGATGTCCGTCCAGGCTCTGTGCCGCCGCTTCCTCGTCCGGATGGAGTATCAGAAGATGATGGCCAGGAAGTAAACACCTAAACACACAACATGTTCACACAGGAAGCAACACGCAGACTCAGACAAACACCCAGCAGTTAGTGCGTAAAAACTGAAACGAAAAGTTTCAGCCTGGACTTGGAAAACCTCCTGCTGGTCAGAGAGATTATTGACAGAAACGACTGAAGGTAGGAAATGTTTTGAAAGAAAAATCAGCTGTAAGCAGTATGAATGAATCAAACTCTGCATGTTGGGCAGATTTTATTAATGCAAGACTCCTGGACATGCACTGCATTAATTTATCACTTGGTAAAGTGAAAATTCTTTATTTGTTTTTATATAAAACATTTTGCTTTATTTTTTTTTAGCCTTGGATTTTACAAACCAATGAAGGAGGTAGCAGGCTGGGAGAACCAGAATAATAAAATGTCAATATCTACACTTTATTATTTAATAATAAAAGAGTAAAAGGCTATACCTTTTACATTTCCAAAAGAAGCCTATGTAATTCAGTGATAAAGCTAAGTATCTTCAGTTTTCATATTTTAGGTTTAACACAATTTATTTATATTTCTTTGAAACAGAAACTGTTATTTATTTGAAACAAATGAGGTCTATGTGGTAAAATTTCCCTAAATATGTTTCTAAATATGGTCTGTGTGTTTACAGCCATTTTATCTAAAACTACCTAATTATAATTAAAGCCTGTAAAATATGAAACCAATGTAGAAATTCACCAGCACACAAAGTTAAAATAGATTTTGGAAAATTAGGTTAGCTCGTTATCTGTAGTACGAGTAGGCTAATGTCAAGCTGGAAGCTTAGTGGTTAGCTAGCTTAGCTTAGCATAAAAACTGGAGGTTAGCATGCAGCTACAGCTAACTTCATTGTGTTGATTTCAAGACTCACTAAATAAAAATTAACAGTTTATTTATTAATGCTTTATATTTTCTGCTAACAAATTAGCGCCACAAGTTTAGGCTGTAAACATGTTTAGCTATTTACTGTTATCACATGTTCATGTTATACTTGTTGATTCCATCACTGATTACTGCGCAAAGCATCAAAAGTAAATAAATTATACTCCCACTGGAAGCAGGGTCTCTGCGTTACCGACAGCTAGCAGCTAGCGCTTTTAGGTTAGCTTGGCTTAGCTTGAAGGCTAAAGCTGGAGGTTTTCTGGGTGGATTTCTATTAGTTTCTGTGGGATTTGCTTCATGCACTGGAAACATTCTTCTGCATTAATGAGTCTGTTTATTGAAAATGTTTCTGCTTGTAAAATCTTCACAAAAGTCAATAAAATAACGTCCAGTTTAAAGATTTAACTAAAATACAGGAAAAACTGACAGATGTGAGTTCTCTTAAGATATTAAGTTACCTTTAAATTTAGATTTAAAAAGTAATTTCAAATGTGTTTAACCTCGTTAGTTATTAATATTTAAATATTATTCAGGATTCTCATTTAAGATGTCTGAACAGGGAGGCCATCTACACGCTGCAGTACAACCTGCGCTCCTTCATGAACGTAAAGCACTGGCCCTGGATGAAGCTGTACTTCAAGCTGAAGCCTCTCCTGAAGAGCGCCGAGGCCGAGAAGGAGATGGCTCAGATGAAAACCGACTTCACGAAGCTGAAGGAGGATCTGAGCCGATCGGAGAGCCGCAGGAAGGAGCTGGAGGAGAAAATGGTGTCGGTGGTGCAAGAAAAGAACGATCTCCTGCTGCAGGTCCAGGCGGTGAGCTCAGCACGTCAGGGCCACAGCATTTCAAAATAAAAGGATGAGAACATTTCAAAATAAAAGGATGACAACATTTCAAAATAAAAGGATGAGAGTAATTTAAAAAAGGCTGAGGATAAAGCCCCATTCTCAACTTTAAGTCATAAATTCTGACTTTACTCTTGTATTATTTTGACTTTTTCTCATAAATGATTTTATTATGAGAATAAACTTAGATTGTTCCGAGAACAAAATTGTACGAGAATAAAGTCATAAAATTCAGAGAATAAATTTGCATTATGACTTTATTTTTGCATTGTTTTGACTTTATTTTCTTAATATTATGACTCTTCTCATAATATTTTTTTTTATTTTTTCTACTTCCAAGTCACTAACTGTGTTTCAGGAAGCTGACAACCTGCTGGACGCAGAGGAGCGATGCGAAGGTCTCATCAAAAGCAAAATCCAGCTGGAAGCCAAACTGAAGGAGGCGACGGAGAGGCTGGAGGACGAGGAGGAGGTCAACGCCGAGCTGACGGCCAAGAAGAGGAAACTGGAGGACGAGTGCGCCGAGCTGAAGAGGGACATCGACGACCTGGAGCTGACCCTGGCCAAGGTGGAGAAGGAGAAACACGCCGTGGAGAACAAGGTTGGTGCAGAAACCTGAGCTGGACCAAACCCTGCAGGAAGACGATGACGCCGTCCCTCTGATCCTCGACTTCAGGTGAAAAATCTGACGGAGGAGCTCCAGAGTCAAGACGAAAACATGTCCAAGCTGTCCAAAGAGAAGAAAGCTCTGCAGGAAGTCCATCAGCAGGCGCTGGACGATCTGCAGTCCGAGGAGGACAAAGTCAATTCCCTGACCAAAGCTAAAACCAAGCTGGAGCAACAAGTAGACGATGTGAGTACCTCCGACCGCAGCGAAGGTCACCCAGGATTTAATCCACCTTAAAATACAGCTGGAAGGTTCTCTGGAGCAAGAGAAGAAGGTCCGGATGGATCTGGACAGAGCCAAGCGGAAGCTGGAGGCAGACCTGAAACTCGCTCAGGAATCCATCTTGGATCTGGAGAACGAGAAGCAGCAGCTGGACGAGAAGATGAAAAAGTAATTCAGATTAAATTTAATCTGATAAACAGAGAGTAAAGTCAAACTAAAATGTGGTTGTATGTTAAAACTGTGAAAATTGGTTCATTTCACAGAAAAGACTTTGAGTTATCACAGCTGCAGAGGAAGATAGAAGATGAGCAAGGAGTCAGCGGTCAGCTGCAGAAGAAGATAAAAGAGCTGCAGGTGAGGAAGAGGAAGAGCCGGCCTTCGCCGCTGCTCACAGTAAAACCCTGTGGCTAAATTAGACGCTGCTTTGGATGAGAAAGCTGTAAATAACTAACAGGTTTCTTGCATGAAGTCTTATGAAAACAGCAGGTCAGTTTCATCCTTCTGGAACTTTTCCCCAAAGGCTCGCATTGAGGAGCTGGAGGAGGAGACGGAGGCCGAGCGCTCGGCTCGAGCCAAAGTGGAAAAGCAGCGGTCGGACCTGTCGAGGGAGCTGGAGGAGACGGCCGAAAGGCTGGAGGAGGCCGCCGGCGCCGGCGCCGCTCAGCTGGAGGCCAGCAAGAAGCGAGAGGCCGAGTTCACCAAGCTGCGGCGCGATCTGGAGGAGTGTTCGCTGCAGCACGAAGCCACGGCCGCCGCGCTGCGGAAGAAGCACGCGGACAGCGTGGCCGAGATGGGAGACCAGCTGGACAACGTCCAGAGAGTCCGGCAGAAACTGGAGAAAGAGAAGAGCGAGCTGCGGCTGGAGGTGGACGACCTGTCCAGCAACATGGACACTCTGGCCAAAGCAAAGGTCAGAGGTCATCCTTAACACCTACCACAATGTTCTGCTGAAATTTGATTTCTGATCATTCATTTTACTGATTCAACCAGCGAGGTTTCTGTGTGAACGGTTTACGGTGGCAGGTCAGAGCAAATTTCCACCAAAAACTCAGGAAACTTTAGATCAACTTTAGATTAACTTTAGATCAACTTTAGATTAACTTTAGATCAACTTTAGATCAACTTTAGATCAACTTTAGATTAACTTTAGATCAACTATAGATCAACTATAGATCAACTTTAGATTAACTTTAGATCAACTATAGATCAACTTTAGATCAACTTTAGATTAACTTTAGATCAACTTTAGATCAACTATAGATCAACTATAGATCAACTTTAGATCAACTATAGATCAACTTTAGATCAGCTATAGGTCAACTATAGATCAACTTTAGATCAACTATAGATCAACTTTAGATCAACTATAGATCAACTTTAGATTAACTTTAGATTAACTTTAGATCAACTTTAGATCAACTTTAGATCAACTTTAGATCAACTATAGATCAACTATAGATCAACTTTAGATCAACTATAGATCAACTATAGATCAACTTTAGATCAACTATAGATCAACTATAGATCAACTTTAGATCAACTTTAGATCAACTATAGATCAACTTTAGATCAACTTTAGATCAACTATAGATCAACTTTAGATCAACTATAGATCAACTATAGATCAACTTTAGATCAACTATAGATCAACTTTAGATCAACTTTAGATCAACTATAGATCAACTATAGATCAACTTTAGATCAACTATAGATCAACTTTAGATCAACTTTAGATCAACTATAGATCAACTTTAGATCAACTTTAGATCAACTATAGATCAACTATAGATCAACTATAGATCAACTTTAGATCAACTTTAGATCAACTTTAGATCAACTATAGATCAACTTTAGATCAACTATAGATCAACTTTAGATCAACTTTAGATGATCCTCTGCTGTGGGAACGAAGCTTAACTTTCCACTCAGTCAACAGGAAAATAACTTTCCGTGTTTTCAAACAGGTTAATCTGGAGAAAATGTGCCATTCACTGGAAGATCAACTGAATGAAGCGAAAAGCAAAGAGGAGGAAAATCTGAGGCTCATCAACGATCTGTCGAGCCAGAGAGCTCGGCTGACAACGGAGCATGGTGAGGCTTTGTTAATCCCGCCAGATAATCTCAGATCCTGATCGGTTTTGCCCACCAGGTGAGATGTGTCGCCAGCTGGAGGAAAAGGAATCGCTGATGTCCCAGCTGAGCAGAGCAAAGCAAGGCTTCGTTCAGCAGATCGAGGAGCTGAAGAGACTTCATGAGGAAGAGGGGAAGGCAAGAGACTCCAGCTGTTCAGACTCAGGATCATTCACACATTTAACTAGCCCCAGATTACACCACACAACCTGGAATGAAAATGTTAGTCTCTCAACACCTTTATTGTTGTTTTCGAAGGGTGGCGAAGTTTTGACTGGCCACAATAAAACCATGAGCAGCTCCAGCATTTTCACTTATTTACAGATTGTGATGGTTTGGATTCTCAGCTTTCCAAAGACGCCAAACATTTGGAAATAAAAATAAGTTCTTTGCTACCGAGTGTTGTGTCCATTCATGACATTTTGGGTTATTTGTAATTTACAAGCACAATACAAGACAAATAGACTTGAGTTGCTTTGGCAGAAACAAAAATCCTCTTTTTTACCATTAAATATACAAATTATCCACCTATTTCTATCAGTTGTATTTATCTATTGCTTTTGATTAATTTAACTTGCTCATCTTTAGGTAAATAAAAATAAGAATCACTGTTGAGGTGTGAGCAGAGTATTATAGGCAGTGGTCACCAGCTGAGGCTCGTTAGCCATGGAGCTAACTTGGAGCTAACTCAAAGGAATCGAATCGCTTCTGAACGACAAAAACTCAGCAGGTCTGACTGAACTTCCTCCGATCATATAACCTGGAGTCGTCTTCTTCCCAGCAGTATCTTCAGTTTTTCTTTTGAGTGATCTGGTTTCAAGCCACTTATCCAATCCTTTGGTAAGCTAGCTGCTGCGTTGCACTTTGAGCTAACGCCACCACAAACAGTCATTTACGTGCAGTACCTTACTGACCACTAGGGGGTACCGTGGACCACGGTTTGAGAAAGACTGACTCGTTTGTATCGTGGCGTTGTAATAGTGTTAGTCTCTGTGTCCTCAGGCGAAGAACGCCCTGGCTCACAGTCTGCTGTCGGCGCGTCACGACTGCGAGCTGCTGAGGGAGCAGTACGAGGAGGAGCAGGAGGCCAAGGCCGAGCTGCACTGCTGCCTGTCCAAGGCCAACAGCGAGGTCGCCCAGTGGAGGAACAAGTACGAGAGCGACGCCATCCAGCGGACCGAGGAGCTGGAGGAGGCCAAGTAGGACAGCGTCCCAGAGCTTCGCCTCAGCGGCTTCAGAGGAGAGTCTGACGGTGTTTCTGCACAGGAAACGCTTAGCGCTGCGCCTGCAGGACGCAGAGGAAGCAGTGGAGGCCGTCAACTCCAAATGCTCTTCTCTGGAGAAAACCAAGCAGCGTCTGCAGGGCGAGGTGGAGGACCTGATGATGGAGGTGGAGCGGTCCAATGCTGCTGCTGCTGCTCTGGACAAGAAGCAGAGAAACTTTGACAAGGTCTGATCACACACAGCAAGCCAAGCAATTAATCAATTAGTCACATCGTAAATTAAACTCCATAATTACCATTAGCATGATTTATCCTTTTTTCTTTCTACCAAA